>NC_065594.1:41673629-41808257 GCF_024542745.1 Macaca thibetana thibetana
CATCTCCCAATGTAACACCGTCCTTTCCATGGAGCAGATCACCAACTCTGTTTTCATGGAATCGGCAATGGGATATTCGGAGCACTTTGAGTGTTATGGTCAAAAAGGAAATATCCTCAGATAAAACCTGGAGATAAGCATTCAGAGAAACTGCTTTGTGATGTGTGAATTCATCTCACAGAGTTGCACCATTCTTTCATTGAGCATTTTGCTAGCACTTATTTCGTGGAATCTGCAGTGGGATGTTGGGGAAGGCATTGAGGCCAATGATGAAAAGGGAAATGTCCTTAGATAAAAAGGAGAAAGAAGCTTTCTGAGAAACTTCTTGGTGATGTGTGAATTCATCTCACAGAGTCACACAAATCTTTCATGGAGCCCTTTGGGGCACTGGTTTCTGTGGAATCTGACAAGGGACATTTCTATTCGCTTGGAATCCTATCGTGGCAGGGGAAATATCCTCAGAGAAAAACTGGAAACAAGCTTCCTGAGAAAGTGCTTTGTGATGTGTGAATTCATCCCTCAGAGTTCCACCACTCTTTCATGTCGCAGCTTGCTAACACAGATTTCGTGGAATCTGAGAAGGGACATATTGGATGGCTTGTAGGCCAGCGGTGAAAATGGAAATATCCTCATAGAAAAGCTAGAATGAAGCTTTCTGAGAAACTGCTCTGTGATGTGTGAATTCACCTCACAGACTTACACCTTTCTGTACAAGGAGCAGTTTATTAGCACTTCTTCTGTGGAATCTGAGAATGGAGAGTTCAGATGGCATTGAAGCCCATGGTGAAAAAGGAAATATCCTCCAATGAAAACTGGAGAGAAGCCTTCGGAGTAATTTCTTTGTGATGTGGGAATTCCCCTCCCAGCACTACATCATTCTCTCATTGTGACGTTTGCTGACACTCTTCTCGTGGAATCTGCAATGGGAGTTTCAGGAGGGCATTGAGGCCAATGGTGTAAAATTAAATGTCCTCAGATAAAAGTGAACGTGAAAGAAGCTTACTGAGAAACTGTTTCCTGATGTGTGAATTCATCTCACAGAGTTACACCAATGGTATCCGGAACATTTTATTCCCTGTGCTTCTGTGAATTCGGAGAAGTGAAGTTACAGATCGCCTTGTGTCCTATTGTGACAAAGGAAATATCCTCAGATAGAAACGAGAAAGAAGAATTCTGAGAAACTGCTTTGTGATGTGTGAATTCACCTCACAAAGTTACACCATCCTCTTCATGGAGTAGTTCATTAACACTGCTTCTGTGGAATCTGAGAAGGGATATTTTCGATGCGTTAGAAGCCTATGGTGACAATGGCAATATCCTCAGACAAAAAGCAGAAAGAAGCTTTCTGAGAAACTCCTTGGTGATGTGGGAATTCGTCTCACAGCATTACACCATTCTATCCACGGAGCAGTTTGTTTGCACTCCTTCTGTGGAATCTCAGTAGTGATACTTTGGATTGTACTCAAGCCCATGGTAAAAAAGGAAATATCCTCACATAAACTTTGAAAAGAAGCTCTCTCAGAACCTGCATGGTGTTGTGTGAGTTCGTCTCACCGAGTTACACTTCTCTTTCATGGAGCAGCTTGCTAGCACTGATTTCCTGGAATCTGAGAAGGGATATTTTGGATCCCTTGGCAGCCTGTGCTGACAAAGGAAATATCCAGAAATACAAACCAGAAAGAAGCTATTTGAGAAAGTGCATTATGATGTGTGTATTCATCTCCCAATGTAACACCGTCCTTTCCATGGAGCAGATGACCAACTCTGTTTTCATGGAATTGGCAATGGGATATTCGGAGCACTTTGAGTGTTATTGTGAAAAAGGAAATATCCTCAGATAAGACCTGGAGATAAGCGTTCAGAGAAACTGCTTTGTGATGTGTGAATTCATCTCACAGAGTTACACCATTCTTTCATTGAGCAGTTTGCTAACACTAATATTGTGGAATCTGCAATGGGATGTTTGGGAGGGTATTGAGGCCGATGGTGAAAAGGGAAATGTCCTTAGATAAAAAGGAGAAAGAAGCTTTCTGAGAAACTTCTTGGTGATGTGTGAATTCATCTCACAGAGTCACACAAATCTTTCATGGAGCCCTTTGGGGCACTGGTTTCTGTGGAATCTGACAAGGGACATTTCTATTCGCTTGGAATCCTATCGTGGCAGGGGAAATATCCTCAGAGAAAAACTGGAAACAAGCTTCCTGAGAAAGTGCTTTGTGATGTGTGAATTCATCCCTGAGAGTTCCACCACTCTTTCATGTCGCAGCTTGCTAACACTGATTTCGTGGAATCTGAGAAGGGACATATTGGATGGCTTGTAGGCCAGCGGTGAAAATGGAAATATCCTCATAGAAAAGCTAGAAAGAAGCTTTCTGAGAAACTGCTCTGTGATGTGTGAATTCACCTCACAGACTTACACCTTTCTGTACAAGGAGCAGTTTATTAGCACTTCTTCTGTGGAATCTGAGAATGGAGAGTTCAGATGGCATTGAAGCCCATGGTTAAAAAGGAAATATCCTCCAATGAAAACTGGAGAGAAGCCTTCGGAGTAATTTCTTTGTGATGTGGGAATTCCCCTCCCAGCACTACATCATTCTCTCATTGTGACGTTTGCTGACACTCTTCTCGTGGAATCTGCAATGGGAGTTTCAGGAGGGCATTGAGGCTGATGGTGAAAAAGGAAACGTCCTCAGACGGAAAGGTGAAAGAAGCTTTCTGAGAAACTGCTTTGTGATGTGTGAATTCATCTCATAGAGTTACACCAATCGTATCTGGAACAGTTTGTTACCTGCGCTTTTGTGAATTCGGAGAAGGGACGTTTCTGATCACGTTGTGTCCTATTGTGACAAAGGAAATATCCTCAGATAAAAACGAGAAAGAAGCTTTCTGAGAAACTGCTTTGTGATCTGTGAATTCATCTCACAGGCTTACACCATTGCTTCATGGAGCTGTTGGTTAGAACTGCTCCTTTGGAATCTGAGAAGGGATATTTTCGATGGGTTTGAAGCCTATGGTGACAAAGGCAATATCCTCAGACAAAAAGTTGGAAGAAGGTTTCTGAGAAACTGCTTTGTCATGTGTGAATTCGTCTCACAGCGTTACACCATTCTGTTCATGGAGCAGTTTGTTTGCACTCCTTCGGTCGAATCTCAGTAGCGATACTTTGGATTGTACTGAAGCCCATGGTGAAAAAGCACATCTCCTCAGATAAAATTTGAAAAGAAGCTTTCTAGAACCTGCTTGGTGTTGTGTGAATTCGTCTCACAGAGTTATACTTCTCTTTCAAGGAGCAGCTTTCTAGCACTGATTTCCTGGAATCTGAGAAGGGATATTTTGGATCCCTTGGCAGCCTGTGCTGACAAAGGAAATATCCAGAGATACAAACCAGAAAGAAGCTTTCTGAGAAACTGCTTTATGATGTGTGTATTCATCTCCCAATGTAACACCGTCCTTTCCGTGGAGCAGATCACCAACACTGTATTCATGGAATCGGCAATGGGATATTCGGAGCACTTTGAGTGTTATTGTGAAAACGGAAATATCTTCAGATAAGACCTGGAGATAAGCGTTCAGAGAAACTGCTTTGTAATGTGTGAATTCATCTCACAAAGTTACACCAATGGTATCCGGAACAGTTTGTTACCTGTGCTTTTGTGAATTCAGAGAAGTGACGTTTCTGATCACCTTGTGTCCTATTGTGATAAAGGAAATATCCTCAGATAAAAACGAGAAAGAAGCTTTCTGAGAAACTGCTTTGTGATGTGTGAATTCATCTCACAGAGTTAGAGCATTCTCTTCATGGAGCAGTTTGTTAGCACTGCTTCTGTGGTATCTGAGAAGGGATATTTTTGATGGGTTTGAAGCCTATGGTGACAAAGGCAGTATCCTCACATTAAAAGTAGAAAGAAGCTTTCTGAGAAACTGCTCTGTGATGTGTGAATTCATCTCACAGTGTTACACCATTCTTTCATTCAGCGGATTGCTAACACTAATTCCGTGAAATCTGCAATGGGATATTTGGGAGGGCATTCAGGCCGACGGTGAAAAGGGAAATGTCCTCAGATAAAAATGAGAAAGAAGCTTTCTGAGAAACTGCTTGGTGATGTGTGAATTCATCTCACAGAGTCACACAAATCTTTCATGGAGCCCTTTGCTGGCACTGGTTTCTGTGGAATATGACAAGGGACATTTCTATTCGCTTGGAATCCTATCGTGGTAGGGGAAATATCCTCAGAGAAAAACTGGAAACAAGCTTCCTGAGAAAGTGCTTTGTGATGTGTGAATTCATCCCTCAGAGTTCCACCACTCTTTCACGATGCAGGTTGCTGGCACTGATTTCGTGGAATCTGAGAAGGGACATATTGGAAGGCTTTTAGGCCAACAGTGAAAATGGAAATATCCTCATAGAAAAGCTAGAAAGAAGCTTTCTGAGAAACTGCTCTGTGATGTGTGAATTCACCTCACAGATTTCCACCGTTCTGTACAAAGAGCAGTTTATTAGCACTTCTTCAGTGGAATCTGAGAATGGAGAGTTCAGATGGCATTGACACCCATGGTGAAAAAGGAAATATCCTCCAATGAAAACTGTAGAGAAGTCTTCGGAGTCATTTCTTTGTGATGTGTGAATTCCCCTCCAAGCACTACATCATTCTTTCATTGTGACGTTTGCTGACACTCTTCTCGTGGAATCTTCAATGGGAGTTTCGGGAGCGCATTGAGGCTGATGGTGAAAAAGGAAATGTCCTCAGATAGAAACGTGAAAGAAGCTTTCTGAGAAACTGCTTTGTGATGTGTGAATTCATCTCCCAGAGTTAGAGCATTTTCTTCATGGAGCAGTTTGTTAGCACTGTTTCTGTGGTTCCTGAGAAGGGATATTTTCAATGGGATTGAAGCCTATGCTGACAAAGGCAATATCCTCAGATAAAAAGTAGAAAGAAAGCTTTCTGAGAAACTGCTTGGTGATGTGTGAATACGTCTCACAGCGTTACACCATTCTGTTCATGGAGCAGTTTGTTTGCACTCCTTCTGTGGAATCTCAGTAGCGATACGTTGGATTGTACTGAAGCCCATGGTGAAAAAATAAATATCCTCAGATAAAATTTGAAAAGAAGCTTTCTCAGAACCTGTTTGGTGTTGTGTGAATTCGTCTCACAGAGTTATACTTCTCTTTCATGGAGCAGCTTGCTAGCACTGATTTCCTGGAATCTGAGAAGGGATATTTTGGATCCCTTGGCAGCCTGTGCTGACATAGGAAATATCCAGAGATACAAAACAGAAAGAAGCTTTCTGAGAAACTGCATTTTGAGGTGTGTATTCATCTCCCAATGTAACACCGTCCTTTCCATGGAGCAGATCACCAACTCTGTTTTCATGGAATTGGCAATGGGATATTCGGAGCACTTTGAGTGTTATGGGGTAAAAGGAAATATTCTCAGATAAGACCTGGAGATAAGTGTTTGGAGAAACTGCTTTGTGATGTGTGAATTCATCTCACAGAGTTACACCATTCTTTCATTGAGCAGTTTGCTAACACTAATATTGTGGAATCTGCAATGGGATGTTTGGGAGGGTATTCAGGCCGACGGTGAAAAGGGAAATGTCCTCAGATAAAAATGAGAAAGAAGCTTTCTGAGAAACTGCTTGGTGGTGTGTGAGTTCATCTCACAGAGTCACACAAATCTTTCATAGAGTCCTTTGCTGGCACTGGTTTCTGTGGAATCTGACAAGGGACATTTCTGAATGCTTTGAATCCTATCGTGGCAGGAGAATTACCCTCAGATAAAAACTGGAAATAAGCTTCCTGAGGAAGTGCTTTGTGATGTCTGAATTCATCTAACAGAGTTACACCAATGGTATCTGGAACAGTTTGTTACCTGTGCTTCTGTGAATTCGGAGAAGTGACATTTCTGATCGCCTTGTATACCAATTGTGACAAAGGAAATATCCTCAGATAAAAACGAGAAAGAAGCTTTCTGAGAAACTGCTTTGTGTGATGTGTGAATTCATCTTACAGAGTTACAGCATTCTCTTCACGGAGCAGTTTCTTAGCACTGCTTCTGTGGTATCTGAGAAGGGATATTTTCTATGGGTTGGAAGCCTATGGTGCCAAAAACAATATCCTCAGATAAAAAGCAAAAAGAAGGTTTCTGAGAAACTGCTTGGTGATGTGTGAATTCGTCTCACAGCGTTACACCATTCTGTTCATGGAGCAGTTTGTTTGCACTCCTTCGGTGGAATCTCAGTAGCGATACGTTGGATTGTACTGAAGCCCATGGTGAAAAAGTAAATATCCTTACATAAACTTTGAAAAGAAGCTTTCTCAGAACCTGCTTGGTGTTGTGTGAATTCGTCTCACCGAGTTACACTTCTCTTTCATGGAGCAGCTTGCTAGCACTGATTTCCTGGAATCTGAGAAGGGATATTTTGGATCCCTTTGCAGCCTGTCCTGACAAAGGAAATATCCAGAGATAAAAACCAGAAAGAGGCTTTCTGAGAAACTGCATTATGATGTGTGTATTCATCTCCCAATGTAACACCATCCTTTCCATGGAGCAGATCACAAACACTGTTTTCATGGAATCGGCAATGGGATATTCTGAGCACTTTGAGTGTTATGGTGAAAAAGGAAATATCCTCAGATAAGACTTGGAGATAAGCGTTTGGAGAAACTGCTTCGTGATGTGGGAATTTATCTCACAGAGTTCCACCACTCTTTCATTGTGCAGATTGCTAACACTAATTTCGTGGAATCTGCAATGGGATATTTGGGAGGGCATTCAGGCCGACGGCAAAAAGGGAAATGTCCTCAGATAAAAACGAGAAAGAAGCTTTCTGAGAAACTGCTTGGTGATGTGTGAATTCATCTCACAGAGTCACACAAACCTTTCATGGAGCCTTTTGCTGGCACTGGTTTCTGTGGAATCTGACAAGGGACATTTCTATTTGCTTTGAATTCTATCGTGGCAGGGAAAATATCCTCAGATAAAACCTGGAAACTAGCTTCCTGAGAAAGTGCTTTGTGATGTGTGAATTCATCCCTCAGAGTTCCACCACTCTTTCATGTCGCAGCTTGCTAGCACTGATTTCGTGGAATCTGAGAAGGGACATATTGGATGGCTTGTAGGCCAACAGTGAAAATGGAAATATCCTCATAGAAAAGCTAGAAAGAAGCTTTCTGAGAAACTGCTCTGTGATGTGTGAATTCACCTCACAGACTTACACCTTTCTGTACAAGGAGCAGTTTATTAGCACTTCTTCTGCGGAATCTTCGACTGGAGAGTTCAGATGGCATTGAAGCCCATGGTGAAAAAGGAAATATCCTCCAATGAAAACTGGAGAGAAGTCTTCGTAGTAATTTCCTTGTGATGTGTGAATTCGCCTCCCAGCACTACATCATTCTTGATTGTGAAGTTTGCTGACACTCTTCTCGTGGAATCTGCAATGGGAGTTTCAGGAGGGCATGGAGGCCGATGGTGAAAAAGGAAATGTCCTCAGATAGAAACGTGAAAGAAGCTTTCTGAGAAATTGCTTTGTGATGTGTGAATGCAACTCACTGAGTTAGAGCTGTATTTTATGGTGCTGTTTGGTAGACTAGTTTTTGTTAAACCTGAAAACTGATATTTTGGATCGCTCAGAGGAGTAAACAGCCAAAGGAAATATCCCCAGATAAAAACGAGAAAGAAGATTTCTGAGAAATGTCTTACTGATCTCTGAGTTCATCTCACAGAGTTCCAACTTTCTGTTCATGTAGCTTTTGCTAACACTCTACTCGTGGAATCTACAAAGTGATATTTGGGGACGCATTGAGGGATACACTGAAAAAGCAGATATCTTCAGATAAAAACTAAAAAGACTACTTCTGAGAAACTTCTATGTGACCTGGGCATTCATCTCACAGAGTTCCACCTTTCTATTCGTGTAGCTGTTTCTAACACTCTTCTCGAGGAATCTGCTAAGTGATATTTGGGAGCCCACTGAGGGCCACAGAGAAAAAGGATATATCTTCAGATAAAAGCTTAAAGGAAGCGTTCCGAAAAACTTCTGTGTGACCTGTGCATTCATCTCACAGAGTTCAACCTTTCTATTCATGTAGCTGTTTGCTAACACTCTTCTCGTGCAATCTGCTAAGTGATATTTGCGAGCACATGGAGGGCCTCAGTGAAAAAGGAAATATCTTCAGATAAAAACTGAAGGGAAGCGTTCTGAGAAACTGCATTGTGAGGTGTGAATGCAACTCACAGAGTTACACTTTTCTGTTCATTGATTAGTTTGCTAACATAGTTTTCTTGAAATCTGCAGTGGGATATTTCCTTCACAATGAAGTTTACGGTAACAAAGGAAATATCTTCAGATAAAAATGAGAAAGAGGCTTTCTGAGAAACTGCTTTGTGATGTGTGAATTCAACTCATTGTGTTACAGCTGCATTTCATGGAGCTGTTAGCTCCTCCACTTTTTGTTGAATCTGAGAACGGATGTTTCGGATAGCTTGGGAGGAATATACAGCCAAAGGAAATATCCTCAGATAAAAACGAGAAAGAAGATTTCTGAGATGTGTCTTTCTGATCTCTGAGTTCATCTCACACAGTTCCACCTTTCTGTTCATGGAGCTGTTTGCTAACACTCTTCTCGTGGAATCTGCTAAGTGATATTTTGGAGCGCATTGACGGCTATAGTGAAAAGGAAATACCTTCAGATAAAAACTGAAAGGAAGCGTTCTGAGAAACTTCTATTTGACCTGTGCATTCATCTCACAGAGTTCCGCCATTCTGTTCACTTAGTTGTTTGCTAACACTCTTCTCGTGGAATGTGCTAAGTGATATTTGGGAGCGCACTGAAGGATACAGTAGAAAACGAAATATCTTCAGAAAAAAACTTAAAAGAAGCGTTCTGAAAAACTTCGTTGTGACGTGTGAATGCAACGTGCACAGTTACACTTTTCTTTCAATGATCAGTTGACTAACACAGTTTTCTTAAAATCTGCAGTTGGATATTTCTTTGCCCAATGAAGCTGACGGTGACAAAGGACATATCTTCAGATAAAAAGTAGAAGGAAGCTTTCTGAGAAACTTCTTTGTGACTTGTGAATTCAACCCACTGAGTTACAGCTGTATTTCATAGAGCTGTTTGTTAGTCCAGTTTTTGATGAATCTGAGAACCGATATTTCAGATCTCTTGGAGGAGTATACAGCCAAAGGAAATATCCCCAGATAAAAACAAGAAAGAAGATTTCTGAGAAATGTCTTTCTGATCTCTGAGTTCATCTCACAGAGTTCCACCTTTCCTTTCATTTAGTTGTTTGCTAACACTCTTCCCCTGGAATCAGCTAAGCGACATTTGGGAACGCATAGACGGCTACAGTGAAAAAGGAAATATCTGCAGATAAAAACTGAAAAGAAGAGTTTTGAGGAACTGCACTGTGGCATGTGAATGCATCTCACAGAGTTACACTTTTCTGTTCATTGATCAGTTTGCTAACACAGTTTTCATGAAATCTGCAGTAGGATATTTCTTTGTCCAATGAAGCTTACAAAGGAAATTTCTTCAGATAAAAAGTAGAAAGAAACTTTCTGAGAAACTGCTTAGTGATGTGCGAATTCAACCAAAGATTTATAGCTGTATTTCATTGAGCTGCTTGCTAGTCCAGTTTTTGTTGCATGTGAGAACCGATATTTTGGATCCATTTCACTACTATACAGCCAAAGGAAATATCCCCAGATAAAAAAAGAAAGAAGATTTCTGAGAAAGAACGTTCTGATCTCTGAGTTCATCTCACAGAGTTCCACCTTTTTGTTCATGCAGCTGTTTGCTAACACTCTTCTCGTGGAATCTGCTAAGTGATATGTGGCAGCGAATTCAGGGCTACAGTGAAAAAGGAAATATCTTCAGATAAAAATTGAAAGGAAGCATTCTGAGAAACTTCTCTGTTACCCGTGACTTCATCACTCGGAGTACCACATTTCTGTTCATGTAGCTATTTGCCAACACTCTTCTCATGGCATCTGCTAATTGATATTTGGGATCGCATTGACGGCTGAAGTGAAAAAGGAAATATCTTCAGATAAAAACTGAAAGGAAGCATTCTGAGAAACATCTATGTGACCTGTGCCTTAATCTCACAGAGTTCCACCTTTCTGCTCATGTAACTGTTTGCTAACTCTCTTCTCGTGGAATCTGCTAAGTGTTATTCGGGAGCAACTTGACGGTTACAGTGAAAAAGGAAGTATCTTCAGAGAAAAACTGTAAAGAGGCGTTCTGAGAAACTGCATTGTGACGTGTGAATGCAACTCACAGAGTTACACATTTCTGTTCATTGATCTGTTTGCTAACACAGTTTTCTTGAAATCTGCAGTGGGATATTTCTTTGCCCAATGATATTTACGGGGACAAAGGAAATATCTTCAGATAAAAAGTACAAAGAAGCTTTCTGAGAAACTGCTTTGTGATGTGTGAATTCAGCTCATTGAGTTACAGCTGTGTCTCATATAGCTGTTTGCTAGTCCAGTTTTTGTTGAATCTGAGAACTGATATTTCGGATCGCTTGGAGGAGTATAGAGCCAAAGGAAATATCCCCAGATAAAAATGATAAAGAAGAGTTCACAGAAATGTCTTTCAGATCTCTGAGTTCATCTCACAGAGTTCCACCTTTCTGTTCATGTAGCTTTTGCTAACGCACTTCGTGGAATCTGCAAAGTGATATTTGGAGACGCACTGAGGCATAAAGTGAAAAAATAAATATCTTAAAAAAAAAAAAAACGAAAATAAGCGTTCTGAGAAACTTCATTGTGACATGTGAATGCTACTCACAGAGTTACACTTTTCTCTTCATTGATCAGTTTGCTAACACAGTTTTACTGAAATATGTAGTGAGATATTTCTTTGCTCAATGAAGCTGCTTTTGACAAAGGAAATATCTTCAGATAAAAAGTAGGAAGGTGTTTTCTGAGAAAGCGCTTTGTGATGTGTGAATTCAACTCACTGAGTTACAGCCGTATTTTATGGAGCTGTGTGCTAGACCAGTTTTTGTTGAATCTGAGAACCGATATTTCGGATCTCTTGGAGGAGTATACAGCCAAAGGAAATATCCCCAAATAAAAACGAGAAAGAAGATTTCTGAGAAATGTCTTTCTGATCTCTGAGTTCATCTCACACAGTTCCACCTTTCTGTTCATGTAGCTGTTTAGTAACACTCTTCTCGTGGAATCTGCAAACTGATATTTGGAAGCGCCTTGATGGCTGCAGTGAAAAAGGAAATAACTACAGTTACAAACTGAAAAGAAGCATTCTGGCAAACGTCATTGTCACGTGTGAATGCAACTCAAAGAGTTACAGTTTTCAGTACATTGATCAGTTTGCTAACCCATTTTTCTTCAAATCTGCTGTGGGATATTTCTTTGCCCAAAGAAGCATACGGTGACAAACGAAATATCTTCAGATAAAAAGAAGAAAGAAATTTTCTGAGATACTGCTTTGTGATGTGTGATTTCAATTCACTGAGTTACAGCTGCATTTCATGGAGCTGTTTGCTACTACAGCTTTTGTTGATTCTGACACTCGGAATTTCTGATCGCTTGGAGGAGTATACAGCCAAGAGAAATGTCCCCAGGAAAAAAGGCGAAAGAAGATTTCTGAGAAATGTCTATCTGATCTCTGAGTTCATCTCATGGAGTTCCACCTTGCTGTTCATGTAGCTGTTTGCTACCACACTTCTCGTGGAATCTGCTAAGTGATATTTGGGAGCCCATTGTCGGCTACAGTGAAAAAGGAAATATCCTCAGATGTAAACGGAAAGGAAGCATTCTGACAAACACTGTGTTACCTGTGCATTCATCTCACAGAGTTCCACCTTTCTGTTCATGTAACTGTTTGCTAACACTCTTCTCGTGGAGTCTGCTAAGTGATATTTGGGACCGCATAACGGCTACAGTGAAAAAGGAAATATCTTCAGATAAAAATTGAAAAGAAGCATTGTGAGAAACTGCATTGTGACGTGTGAATGCAACTCACAGAGTTATATTTTTCTGTTCATTGACCAGTTTGCTAACACAGGTTTCTTGAAATCTGCAGGGGGATATTTCCTTACCTAATGAAGCTAACGGTGACAAAGGAAATATCCTCAGATAAAAAGTAGAAAGAAGCTTTCTGAGAAACTGCTTTGTGATGTGTGAATTAAACTCACTGAACTATAGCTGTATTTCATGAAGCTGTTTGCTATTCCAGTTTTGTTGAATCTGGGAAACAGGTATTTCGGATCGCTAGGAGGAGTATACAGCCAGAGGAAATATCCCCAGATAAAAATGAGAAAGAAGATTTCTGAGAAATCTCTTTGTGATCTCTGAGTTCATCTCACGGAGTTACACATTTCTTTTAATGTAGCTGTTTCCTAACTCTCTTCTCCTGGAATCTGAAAAGTGATATTTCGGAACGCATTAAGGGCTACAGTAACAAAGTAAATATCTTCAGATAAAAACTGAAAGGAAGCGTTCTGAGAAACTTCTGTGTTACCCGTGCATTCATCTCACAGAGTTCCACCTTTCTCTTAATGTAGCTATTTGCTAACACTCTTCCTATGGAATCTACTAAGTGATATTAGGGAGCGCATTGACGGCTACAGTGAAAAAGAAAATATCTTCAGATAAAAACTGAAAGAAAGCGTTCTGACAAACTCTCTGTTACCCGTGTATTCATCTCACAGAGTTCCACTTTTCTCTTCATGTAGCTATTGGTTAACACTCTTCTCATGGAATCTGCTAAGTGATATTTCGGAGCCCTTTGACGGCTACAGTGAAAAAGGAAGTAACTTCAGATAAAAACTGAAAAGACGCATTCTGAGAAACTGCATTGTGAGGTGTGAATGTAACTCACAGAGTTACAATTTCTGTTCATTGATCAGTGTGCTAACACAGTTTTCTTGAAATCTGCAGTGGGATATTTCTTTACCCAATGAAGCTTAGAGTGACAAGGGAAATATCCTGAGACAAAAAGTAGAAAGAGGCTTTCTGAGGAACAGCTTTGTGATGTGTGAATTCAACTCACTGAGTTACAGCTGTGTTTCATAGAGCAGTTTGCTAGTCCAGTTTTGGTTGAAATCTCAGAGCCGATATATCAGATCGCTTGGAGGAGTATACAGCCAAAGGAAATATCCCCAGATAAAAAAGAGAAAGAAGATTCCTGAGAAATGATTTTATGCTCTGTGAGTTCATCTCACAGAGTTCCACCTTTCTATCCATGTAGCTGTTTGATAACACTCTTCTCGTGGAATCTGCAAAGTGATATTTCGGAGCACATTGAGGTGATATTTGGGAGCGATAAGTGATATTTGGGAGCGCGTTGATGGCTACAGTCCAAAGGAAATATCTTTAGATAAAAACTGAAAGGAAGCGTTCTGACAAACTCTGTGTTACCCGTGCATTCCTCTCACAGAATTCCACATCTCTGTTCATGTAGCTATTTGCTAACACTCTTCTCATGGCATCTGCTAAGTGATATTTGGGCGAGCATTGACGGCTACAGTGAAAAAGGAAGTATCTTCAGATAATAACTGAAAGGAAGCGATCTGGGAAACTTCTGTGTTACCGTGCATTCATCTCACAGAGTTCCATCTTTCTGTTTATGAAGTTATTTGCTAACACTCTTCCCATGGAATCTGCTAAGTGCTATTTGGAAGCGCATTGACGGCTACAGTGACAAACAAAGTATCTTCATATAATAACGGAAAGGTAGAGTTCTGGAAAACTTCTGTGTTACCCGTGCATTCATCTCACAGAGTTCCACCATTCTGTTCATGTACCTATTTGCTAACACTCTTCTCATGGCCTCTGCTAAGTGATATTTGGGAGCGTATTGAGGGCTACAGTGAAAAAGGAAATGTCTTCAAATAAAAACTGAAACGAAGCGTTCTGAGAAACTGCATTGTGACGTGTGAATGAAACTCACAGAGTTACACTTTTCTGTTCATTGATCAGTTTGCTAACACAGGTTTCTTGAAATCTGCAGTGGAACATTTCTTTACCCAATGAAGCTATCAGTGACAAAGGAAATATCCACAGATAAAAAGTAGAAAGAAGCTTTCTGAGAAACTGCTTTGTGATGTGTGAATTCAACTCAATGAGTTACAGCTGTGTTTCATAGAGCTGTTTGCAAGTAAAGATTTGGTTGAATCTGAGAAAGATATTTCAGAACGCTTGGAGGAGTATACAGCAATAGGAAATATCGCAGATAAAAATGAGAAAGAACATATCTGAGAAATGTCTTTCTGATCTCTGAGCTCATGTCACAGAGTTCCACCTTTCTGTCCATGTAGCTGTTTCCTAACACTCTTCTCGTTGAATCTGAAAAGTGATATTTCCTGGCGCATTGCAGGCTATAAAGACAAACAAAATATCCTCAGATAAAAACTGAAAGGAAGCGTTCTGAGAAACTTTATGTGACCTGTGAATTCACCTCACAGACTTCCACTTTTCTCTTCATGTAGCTGTTTGCTAAAACTCTTCTCGTGGAATCTGTTAAGTGATATTTGGGACCACATTGATGGCTACAGTGAAAAAGGAAATATCTTCAGATAAAAACTGAAAGGAAGCATTCTGACAAACTGCTTTGTGACGTTTAATACACGTCACAGAGTTACACTTTTCTGTTCCTTCATCAGTTTGCTAACACAGTTTTCTTGAAATCTGCAGTGGGAGATTTCTGTAGCCAATGAAGCTTACATGACATAGGTAACACCCTCAGATAAAAAGTAGAAAGAAGCTTTCCGAGAAACTGCTTTGTGATGTGTGAATTCAACTCACTTAGTTACAGCTGTATTTCATAGAGCTGTTTGCTAGTCCACTTTAGGTTGAATCTGAGAACCGATATATCAGATCGCTTGAAGTAGTATACCGACAAAGGAAATATCCCCAGATAAAAATGACAAAGAAGGTTTCTGAGAAATGTCTTTGTGATCTCTGAGTTCATCTCACAGAGTTCCACCTTTGTGTCCATGTAGCTGTTTGCTAACACTCTTCTCGTGCAATCTGCAGGGATATTTCGGAGCTCATTGAGGGCTACAGTGACAAAGGAGATATCTTCAGATAAAAAGTGAAAGGAAGCATTCTGAGAAACTTCTATGTGGCCTCTGCATTCATCAAACAGAGTTCCACTTTTCTGTTCATGTAGCTATTTGCTAACACTCTTCTCATGGAATCTGGAAACTGATATTTCGGAGCACATTGAGGGCAACAGTGATAAAGGAAATATGTTCACATAAAAATTGAAAGGCAGCGTTTTGAGAAACTTCTATGTGTCCCGTGCGTTCATCTCACAGAGTTCCAAATTTCTATTCAGGTAGCTATTCGCTAACACTCTTCTCACGGAATCTGCTAAGTGATATTTGGGAGCGCATTGAGGGCTACAGTGACAAAGGAAATATCTTCAGATAAAAACTGAAAGGAAGCGTTCTGAGAAACTTATATGTGACCTGTTAATTCATCTCACAGAGTTCCACCTTTCTGTTCATGTAGCTGTTTGCTAACACTCTTCTCGTGGAATCTGCTAAATGATATTTGGGACCGCATTGACGGCTACTGTGGAAAAGGAAAAATCTTCAGATAAAAACAGAAAAGAAGCATTCTGAGAAACTGCATTGTGACGTGTGAATGCAACTCAGAGCGTGACACTTCTCCGTTCATTGATCAGTGTGCTAACACAGTTTTCTTGAAATCTGCAGTGGGAGATTTCTTTACCCAATGAAGTTTTCGGAGACAAAGGAAATATCCTCAGATAAAAAGTAGAAAGAGTCTTTCTGAGAAACTGCTTTGTGATGTGTGAATTCAACTCACTGAGTTACAGCTGTGTTTCATAGAGCTGTTTGCTAGTCCAGTTTTGGTTGAATCTGAGAAGCGATATTTCGGATCTCTTGGAGGAGTATACAGCCAAAGGAAATATCCCCAGATAAAAACGAGAAAGAAGATTTCTGAGAAATGTCTTTCTGATCTCTGAGTTCATCTCACAGATCACCTTTCTGTCCATGTAGCTATTTCCTAAAACTCTTCTCGTGGAATCTGCAAAGAGATATTTCGGAGCTCATTGAGGGCTACAGTGACACTGGAAATATCTTCAGATAAAAACTGAAAGGAAGCGTTCTGAGAAACTTCTATGTCACCTCTGCATTCATCTCTCAGAGTTCCACATTTCTATTCATGTAGCTATTTGCTAACACTCTTCTCATGGAATCTGCTAAGTGATATTTGGGAGCGCATTGACGGCTACCGTGAAAAAGGAAATATCTTCAGATAAAAACTGAAAAGAAGCATTCTGAGAAACTGCATTGTGACGTGTGGATATAACTCACAGAGTTACACTTTTCTGTTCATTGATCATTTTGCTAACACAGTTTTCTTGAAATCTGCAGTGGGAGATTTCTTTACCCAATGAAGCTTACGATGACAAAGGAAATATCCTCATATATAACGTAGAAAGAAACTTTCTGAGAAACTGCTTGGTGATGTGTGAATTCAACTCACTGACTTACAACTGTGTTTCATAGAGCTGTTTGCGAGTCCACTTTTGGTTGAATCTGAGAACCGATATTTCGGATCGCTTGGAGGAGTATACAGCCAAATGAAATATTTCCAGATAAAAACGAAAAAGAAGATTTCTGAGAAATGTTTTTCTGATTTCTGAGTTCATCTCACAGAGTTCACATTTCTCTCCATGTAACTATTTCCTAAAACTCTTCTCGTGGAATCTGCAAAGAGATATTTCAGAGCTCATTGAGGGCTACAGTGACAAAGGAAATATCTTCAGAAAAAAAATTAAAGGAAGCATTCTGAGAAACTACTATGTGACCACTGAATTCATCTCACAGAGTTCCAACATTCTGTTAATGTAGCTATTTGCTAACATTCTTCTCATGGAATCTGCTAAGTGATATTTGGTAGAGCATATAGGGCTACAGTGAGAACGGAAATATCTTCAGATAAAAACTGAAAGGAAGCGAGCTGAGAAACTTCTGTGTTACCTCTGCATTCATCTCTCAGTTTTCCACATTTCTATTCATGAATCTATTTGCTAACACTCTTCTCATGGAATCTGCTAATTGATATTTGGGATCGCATTGACGGCTACAGTGAAAAAGGAAATATCTTCAGATAAAAACTGAAACGAAGTGTTCTGAGAAACTTCTGTGTTACCCCTGCATTCATCTCACAGAGTTGCACCTTTCTGCTCATGTAGCTGTTTCCTGACACTCTTCTCGTGGAATCTGCTAAGTGATATTTGGGACCACATTGACGGCAACAGAGTAAAAGGAAATATCTTCAGATAAAAACTGAAAAGAAGCATTCTGAGAAACTGCATTGAGAAGTGTGAAAGCAACTCACAGAGTTACACTTCTCTTTTCATTGATCAGTTTGATAACACAGTGTTCTTGAAATCTGCAGTGGGAGATTTCTTACCCAAAGAAGCTTTCGGTGACAAAGGAAATATTCTCAGATAACAAGTAGAAAGAAGCTTTCTGAGAAACTGCATTGTGACGTGTGAATGCAACTCACAGTGTTACACTTTTCTGTTCATTGATCAGTTTGCTAACTCAGTTTTCTGGAAATCTGCAGTGGGAGATTTATTTTCCCGATGAAGCTTATGGTGATAAAGGAAATATCCTCAGATAAAAAGTAGAAAGAAGTTTTCTGAGAAACTGCTTTGTGATGTGTGAATTCAACTCACTGAGTTACAGGTGTGTTTCATAGAGCTGTTTGCTAGTCCACTTTTGGTTAAATATGAGAAGCGATATTTCGGATCGCTAGGAGGAGTATTCAGCCAAACGAAATATCCCCAGATAAAAAGGGGAAAGAAGATTTCTGAGAAATGTCTTTCTGATCTCTGAGTTCATCTCACAGGGTTCCATCTTTCTGTCCAGGTAGCTGATTCCTAACACTCTTCTCTTGGAATCTGCAAAGAGATATTTCGGAGCTCATTGAGGGCTACAGTGACAAAGGAAATATTATCAGATAAAAACTGAAAGGAAGCGTTCTTTGAAACTTCTATGTGACCCGTGCATTCATCTCACAGAGTTCACCTTTCTTTCCATGTAGCTGTTTGCTAACATTCTTCTCGTGAAATCTACAAAGTGATATACCAGAACGCATTGAGGGCTTCAGTGAAGAAGGAAATATCTTCAGATAAAAACTGAAACGAAGCGTTCTGAGAAACTGCATTGTGAAGTGTGAATGTAACTCACAGAGTTACACTTTTCTGTTCACTGACCATTTTGCTAAGCCAGTTTTCTTAAAATCTGCAGTGGGAGACTTTTTGACCCAGTGAAGCTTATGGTGACAAAGGAAATATCCTCAGATAAAAAGTAGAAAGAAGCTTTCTGAGAAACTGCTTTGTGATGTGTGAATTCAACCCACTGTGTTGCAGCTGTGTTTCATAGAGCTGTTTGCTAGTCCACTTTCGGTTGAATCTGAGAAGCGATATTTGGGATCGCTTGGAGGAGTGAACAGCCAAAGAAATATCCCCAGATAAAAACGAGAAAGAAGATTTCTGAGAAATGTATTTCTAATCTCTGAGGTCATCTCACAGAGTTCCACCTTTCTGTCCATGTAGCTGTTTCGTAACACTCTTCTCATGGAATCTGAAAGAGATATTTAGGAGCTCATTGAGGGCTACAGTGACAAAGGAAATATCTTCAGATAAATACTGAAAGGAAGCGTTCTAAGAAACTTCTATGTGACCAGTGAATTCATCTCACAGAGTTCCACCTTTCTGTTCATGTAGCTGTTGCTAACACTCTTCTCATAGAATCTGCTAAGTGATATTTGGGACTACATTGACGGCTACAGTGAAAAAGGAAATATTTTCAGATAAAAACTGAGAAGAAGCATTCTGAGAAACTTCTATTTGAACAGTGAATTCATCTCACAGAGTTCCACATTTCTGTTCATGTAGCTGTTTGCTAACACTCTTTTCGTGGAATCTGTTAAGTGATATTTGGGAGCCCATTGAGGGCTACAGTGACAAAGGAAATATCTTCAGATAAAAACTGAAAGGAAGGATTCTGAGAATCTTCTAAGTGAGCAGTGAATTCAGCTCACAGAGTTCCACCTTTCTGTCATGTAGCTGTTTGCTAACACTCTTCTCCTGGAATCTGCTACATGAATCTTGGGAACACATTGATGGCTAGAGAAAAAAGGAAATATCTTCAGATAAAAACTGAAAGGGCTCATTCTGAGAAAATGCATTGTGACACGTGAATGCAACTCACAGAGTTACATTTTTCTGTTCATTGATCAGTTTGCTAGCACAGTTTTCTTGAAATCTGCATTGGGAGATTACTCTACCCAATGAAGATTTCAGTGGCAAAGGAAATATCCTGATATAAATAGTAGAAAGAGGCTTTCTGAGAAACTGCTTTGTGATGGGTGAATTCATCTCACTGAGTTACAGCTGTGTTTCATAGAGCTGTTTGCTAGTCCAGTTTTGGTTGAATCTGACAAGCGATATTTCAGATCGATTGGAGGAGAACACAGCCAAAGGAATTATCATCAGATAAAAATGAGAAAGAAAATTTCTGAGAAATGGCTTTCTGAGGTCTGAGTTCATCTCACAGAGTTCCACCTTTCTGTCCATGTAGTTGTTTCGTAACACTCTTCTCGTGGAATCTGCAAAGAGATATTTCGGAGCTCATTGAGGGCTACAGTGACAAAGGAAATATCTTCAGATAAATACTGAAAGGAAGCGTTCTAAGAAACTTCTATGTGACCCATGCATTCATCTCACAGAGTTCCACCTTTCTGTTAACGTAGCTATTTACTAACACTCTTCTCATGGAATCTGCTAAGTGATATATGGGAGCACATTGAGGACTACAGTGACAAAGGAATTATCTTCAGATAAAAACTGAAAAGAAGCATTCTGAGAAACTTATGTGTTACCCGTGCATTCGTCTCTCAGAGTTCCACATTTCTGTTAATATAGCTATTTGCCAGCACTCTTCTTATGGAATCTGCTAAGTGATATTTGGGAGCACATTGATGGCTACAGTGACAATGGAAACATCTTCAGATATAAACTGAAAGGAAGCATTCTGAGAAAATTATCTGTTACTCCTGCATTCATCTCTCAGAGTTCCACATTTCTGTTCATGTAGCTATTTGCTAACACTCTTCTCATGGAATCTGCTAATTGATATATGGGATCACTTTGATGGCTACAGTGACAAAGGAAATATCTTCAGATAAAAACTGAAAGGAAGCATTCTAAGAAACTTCTATGTGACCCATGCATTCATCTCACAGAGTTCCACCTTTCTGTTAATGTAGCTGTTTGCTAACCCTCTTCTCATGGAATCTGCTAAGTGATATTTGGGAGCACATAGAGGGTTGCAGTGACAAAGGAAATATCTTCAGATAAAAACTGAAAAGAAGAATTATGATAAACTGCATTGTGACGTGTGTATGCCACTCGCAGGGTTACACTTTTCTGTTCATTGACCAGTTTGCTAACACAGTTTTCTTGAAATCTGTAATGGGAGATTTCTTTACCCAATGAAGCTTATGGCGACAAAGGAAATATCCTCAGATAAAAAGAAGAAAGAAGCTTTCTGTGAAACTACTTTGCGATGTGTGAATTCAACCCACTGAATTACAGCTCTGTTTCATAGAGCTGTTTGCTAGTCCAGTTTTGGTTGAATCTGAGAACCGACACTTCGGATCTCTTGGAGGAGTATACAGCCAAAGGAAATAACCCCAGATAAAAACGAGAAAGAAGATTTCTGAGAAATGTCTTTCTGATCTCTGAGTTCTTATCACAGAGTTCCCCATTTCTGTCCATGTAGCTGTTTCCTAACACTCTACTCGTGGAATCTGCAAAGAGATATTTAGGAACTCATCGAGGGCTACAGTGACACTGGAAATATCTTCAGATAAAAACTGAAAGGAAGCGTTCTTAAAAACATCTATGTGACCCATGCATTCAACTCACACAGTTTCACATTTCTGTTAATGTTGCTATTTGCTAACCCTCCTCTCATGGAATCTGCTAAGTGATATTTGGGAGCACATTGAGGGCTACAGTGACAAAAGAATTATCTTCAGATAAAAACTGAAAAGAAGCATTCTGAGAAACTTCTATGTGACCAGTGAATTCATCTCACAGAGTTCCACCTTTCTGTCCATGTAGTTGTTTCCTAACACTGTTCTCGTGGAATCTGCCAAGAGATATTTCGGAGCTCATTGAGGGCTACAGTGACAAAGGAAGTATCTTCATATAAAAACTGAAAGGAAGAGTTCTAGGAAACTGCTATGTGACCCATGCATTCATCTAACAGAGAACCACCTTTCTATTATTGTAACTATATGCTAACCCTCTTCTCATGGAATCTGCTAAGTGATATTTGGGAGCACATTGAGGGCTACAGGGACAATGGAAAAGTCTTCAGATAAAAACTCAATGGAAGCATTCTAATAAACTTCTGTGTTACCCGTGCATTCAACTCTCAGAGTTCCACATTTCTGTTCATGAAGCTATTTGGTAACACTCTTCTCATGGAATATGCTAATTGATATATGGGATCACTTTGACGGCTACAGTGACAAAGGAAATATCTTCAGATAAAAACTGAAAGGAATCATTCTAAGAAACTTCTATGTGACCCATGCATTCATCTCACACAGTTCCACATTTCTGTTAATGTAGCTGTTTGCTAACCCTCTTCTCATGGAATCTGCTAAGTGATATTTGGGAGCACATTGAGGGCTAAAGTGACAAAGGACATATCTTCAGATAAAAACAGAAAAGAAGCATTCTCAGAAACTTCTATGTGACCAGTGCATTCATCTCACAGAGTTCCACATTTCTGTTAATGTAGCTGTTTGCTAATACTCTTCTTATGGAATCTGCTAAGTGACATTTGAGAGCACATTGAGGGCTACAGTGATAATGGAAATATCTTCAGATAAAAACTGAAAGGAAGCGTTCTGAGAAACTTCCCTGTTACCCGTGCATTCATGTCTCAGACTTCCACATTTCTGTTCACGTAGCTATTTGCGAACACTCTTCTCATGGAATCTGCTAAGTGATATTTGGGAGCACATTGAGGGCTACTGTGAACAAGGAAATATCTTGAGATAAAAACTGAAAAGAAGCATTCTGAGAAACTTCTCCGTGACCAGTGAATTCATCTCACAGAGTTCCACCTTTCTGTCCATGAAGCTGTTTCCTAACACTCTTCTCGTGGAATCTGCAAAGTGATATTTTGGAGCGCATTGAGGGCTACAGTGACAAAGGAAATAACTTCAGATAGAAACTGAAAGGAAGCATTTTGGGAAACTTCTATTTGACCAGTGAATTCATCTCACAGAGTTCAACCTTTCTGTTCATGTAGCTATTTGCTAACACTCTTCTCATGCAATCTGCAAAGTGATATTTGGGAGCGCATTGACGGCTACTGTGAACAAGGAAATATCTTCAGAAAAAACTGAAACAAAGCGTTCTGAGAACCTGCATTGTGTCGTGTGAATGTAACTCACAGAGTTACACTTTTCTTTTCATTGATCAGTTTCCTAACACAGTTTTCTTGAAATCTGCAGTGGGAAATTTCTTTACCCAATGAAGTTTACGGTGACAAAGGAAATATCCTCAGATAAAAAGTAGGAAGAAGCTTTCTGAGAAACTGTTTTGTGTTGTGTGAATTCAACTCACTGAGTTACAGCTGTGTTTCATAGAGCTGTTTGCTAGTCCAGTTTTGGTTGAATTTGAGAACCGATATTTCAGACCTTTTGGAGGAGTATACAGCCAAATAAAATATCCCCAGATAAAAACGAGAAAGAAGATTTCTGAGAAATGTCTTTCTGATCTCTGAGTCCATCTCACAGAGTTCCACCTTTCTGTCCATGTAGCTGTTTCCTTAAACTCATCTCCTGGAATCTGCAAACAGATATTTCGGAGCTCATTTAGGGCTACTGTGACAAAGGCAATATCTTCAGATAAAAACTGAAAGGAAGCATTCTGAGAAACTTCTATGTGACCAGTGAATTCATCTCACAGAGCTCCACCGTTTTGTTCATGTACCTGTTTGTTAACAATATTCTCGTGGAATCTGCTAAGTGATATTTGGGAGCGCATTGGCGGCTACCGTGAAAAAGGAAATATCTTCAGATAAAAACTGAAAAGAAGCATTCTGAGAAATTGCATAGTGACGTGTGAGTGCAACTCACAGAGTTACACTTTTCTGTTCATTGATCAGTTTGCTAACACAGTTTTCTTGAAATCTGCAGTGGGAGATTTCTTTACCCAATGAAGCTTACGGTGACAAAGGAAATATCCTCAGATAAAAAGTAAAAGAAGCTTTCTGAGAAAATGCTTTGTGATGTGTGAATTCAACTCACTGAGGTACAGCTGTTTTTCATAGAGCTGTTTGCTAGTCCAGTATTGGTTGAATCTGAGAAGCGATATTTCTGATCGCTTGGAGGAGTATACAGCCAAAGGAAATATCCCCAATTAAAAAGGAGAAGAAGTTTTCTGAGAAATGTCTTTCTGATCTCTGAACTCATCTCACAGATTTCTACCTTTCTGTCCATGTAGCTGTTTCGTTACACTCTTCTCGTGGAATCTGCGAAGAGATATTTCGGAACTCATTGAGGGCTACAGTGACAAAGGAAATATCTTCAGATAAAAACTGAAAGGAAGCGTTCTTGAAAACTTCTATGTGACCCATACATTCATCTCACACAGTTTCACATTTCTGTTAATGTTGCTATTTGCTAACCCTCCTCTCATGGAATCTGCTAAGTGATATTTGGGAGCACATTGAGGGCTACAGTGACAAAGGAATTATCTTCAGATAAAAACTGAAAAGAAGCATTCTGAGAAACTTCTATGTGACCAGTGAATTCATCTCACAGAGTTCCACCTTTCTGTCCATGTAGTTGTTTCCTAACACTGTTCTCGTGGAATCTGCCAAGAGATATTTCGGAGCTCATTGAGGGCTACAGTGACAAAGGAAGTATCTTCATATAAAAACTGAAAGGAAGAGTTCTAGGAAACTGCTATGTGACCCATGCATTCATCTAACAGAGAACCACCGTTCTATTATTGTAACTATATGCTAACCCTTTTCTCATGGAATCTGCTAAGTGATATTTGGGAGCACATTGAGGGATACAGGGACAATGGAAATGTCTTCAGATAAAAACTCAAAGGAAGCATTCTGATAAACTTCTGTGTTTCCCGTGCATTCAACTCTCAGAGTTCCACATTTCTGTTCATGAAGCTATTTGGTAACACTCTTCTCATGGAATCTGCTAATTGATATATGGGATCACTTTGACGGCTACAGTGGCAAAGGAAATATCTTCAGATAAAAACTGAAAGGAAGCATTCTTAGAAACTTCTATGTGACCCATGCATTCATCTCACAAAGTTCCACATTTCTGTTAATGTAGCTGTTTGCTAACCCTCTTCTCATGGAATCTGCTACGTGATATTTGGGAGCACATTCAGGGCTACAGTGACAAAGGAAATATCTTCAGATAAAAACAGAAAAGAAGCATTCTGAGAAACTTCTATGTGACCAGTGCATTCATCTCACAGAGTTCCACATTTCTGTTAATATACCTATTTGCTAACACTCTTCTTATGGAATCTGCTAAGTGATATTTGGGAGCACATTGAGGGCTACAGTGACAATGGAAACATCTTCAGATAAAAACTGAAAGGAAGCATTCTGAGAAAATTATCTGTTACTCCTGCAATCATCTCTCAGAGTTCCACATTTCTGTTCATGTAGCTCTTTGCTAACAGTCTTCTCATTGATTCTGGTAATTGATATATGGGATCACTTTGAAGGCTACAGTGACAAAGGTAATATCTTCAGTAAAAAACTGAAAGGAAGCATTCTAAGATACTTCTATGTGACCCATGCATTCATCTCACAGAGTTCCACCTTTCTGTTAATGTAGCTGTTTGCTAACCCTCTTCTCATGGAATCTGCTAAGTGATATTTGGGAGCACATTGAGGGCTACAGTGACAATGGAAACATCTTCAGATAAAAACTGAAAGGAATCGTTCTGAGAAACTTCCCTGTTACCCGTGCATTCATGTCTCAGAGTTCCACATTTCTGTTCACGTAGCTATTTGCTAACACTCTTCTCATGGAATCTGCTAAGTGATATTTGGGAGCACATTGAGGGTTACTGTGAACAAGGAAATATCTTGTGATAAAAACTTAAAAGAAGGATTCTGAGAAACTTCTATGTGACCAGTGAATTCATCTCACAGAGTTGCACCTTTCTGTCCAAGAAGCTGTTTCCTAACACTCTTCTCGTGGAATCTGCAAAGTGATATTTTGGAGCACATTGAGGGCTACAGTAACAAAGGAAATAACTTCAGATAGAAACTGAAAGGAAGCATTTTGGGAAACTTCTATGTGACCAGTGAATTCATCTCACAGAGTTCCACCTTTCTGTTCATGTAGCTATTTGCTAACACTCTTCTCGTGCAATCTGCAAAGTGATATTTGGGAGCGCATTGAGGCTACTGTGAACAAGGAAATATCTTCAGATAAAAACTGAAACGATGCGTCCTGAGAACCTGCATTGTGTCGTGTGAATGTAACTCACAGAGTTACACTTTTCTTTTCATTGATCAGTTTGCTAACACAGTTTTCTTGAAATCTGCAGTGGAAATTTCTTTACCCAATGAAGCTTACGGTGACAAAGGAAATATCCTCAGATAAAAAGTAGAAAGAAGCTTTCTGAGAAACTGTTTTGTGATGTGTGAATTCAACTCTCTGAGTTACAGCTGTGTTTTATAGAGCTGTTTGCTAGTCCAGTTTTGGTTGAATTTAAGAACCGATATTTCGTACCTTTTGGAGGAGTATACAGCCAAAGAAAATATCCCCAGATAAAAACGAGAAAGAAGATTTCTGAGAAATGTCTTTCTGATCTCTGAGTTCATCTCACAGAGTTCCACCTTTCTGTCCATGTAGCTGTTTCTTTACACTCATCTCCTGGAATCTGCAAAGAGATATTTCAGAGCTCATTGAGGGCTACAGTGACAAAGGAAATATCTTCGGATAAAAACTGAAAGGAAGTGTTCTAAGAAAATTCTATGTGACCCATGCATTCATCTCCCAGAGTTCCATATTTGTTTTAATGTTGCTATTTGCTAACCCTCCTCTCGTGGAATCTGCTAAGTGATATTTGGGAGCACATTGAGGGTTACAGTGACAAAGGAAATATCTTCAGATCAAAACTGAAAACAAGCATTCTGAGAAAATTCTATGTAACCAGTGAATTCATGTCACAGAGTTCTTCCTTTCTGTCCATGTAGCTGTTTGCTAACACTCTTCTCGTGGAATCTGCAATGTGATTTTTTTAGCGCATTGAGGGCTACAGTGACAAAGGAAATATCTTCCGATAAAAACTGAAACGAAGCATTCTGAGAAGCTTCTATGTGACCCGTGGATTCATTTCACAGAGTTACACCTTTCCGTCCACGTATCTGTTTGCTAACACTCTTCTCGTGGAATCTCCAAAGAGATATTTCGGAGTTCATTGAGGGCTACAGTGACAAAGGAAATATCTTCAGATACAAAATGAAAGGAAGCGTTCTAGGAAACTTCTATGTGACCCATGCATTCATCTCACAGAGTTCCAAATTTCTGTTAAATTAGCTATTTGCTAACCCTCTTCTCATGGAATCTGCTAAGTGAAATTTGTGAGCACATTGAGGGGTACAGTAACAAAGGAAATATCTTCAAATAAAAACTGAAAAGAAGCATTCTTAGAAACTACTATGTGACCAGTGAATTCATCTCACAGAGTTCCACCTTTCTGTCCATGTAACTGTTTGCTAACACTCTTCTCGTGGAATCTGCGAAGAGAAATTTTGGAGCTCTTTGAGGGCTACAGTGACAAAGGAAATATCTTCAGATAAAAACTGAAAGGAAGCGTTCTGAGAAACTTCTCTCTTGCCCGTGCATTCATCTCTCAGGGTTCCACATTTCTTTCATGTAGCTATTTGCTAACAGTCTTCTAGTGGAATCTGCAAAGTGATATTCTGGAGCGCATTGAGGGCTACAGTGACAAAGGAAATATCTTCAGATAAATACTGAAAGGAAGCATTCTGATAAACTGCTATGTGACCAGTGAATTCATCTCACAGAGTTCCACCTTTCTGTTCATGTAGCTGTTTGGTAACACTCTTCTTGTGGAATCAGCTAAGGGATATTTGGGAGCACATTGAGGGCTACAGTGAAAAAGAAAATATCTTCAGTTAAAAACTGAAAAGAAGCATTCTGAGAAACTGCATTGTGACGTGTGAATGTAACTCGCAGAGTTGCACTTTTCTGTTTTTGATCAGTTTGCTAACACAGTTATCTTGAAATCTGCAGTGGGAGATTTCTTTACCCAATGAAGCTTACAGTGACAAAGGAAATATCCTCAGATAAAAAGTAGAAAGAAGCTTTCTGAGAAACTGCTTTGTGATGTGTGAATTCAACTCACAGTTACAGCTGTGTTTCATAGAGCTGTTTGCTAGTCCAGTTTTGGTCGAATTTGAGAACCGATATTTTGGATCTCTTGGAGGAGTATACAGCCAAAGGAAATATCCCCAGATAAAAACGAGAAAGAAGATTTCTGAGAAATGTCTTTCTGATCTCTGAGTTCATCTCACAGAGTTCCACCTTTCTGTCCATGTAGCTATTTCCTAACACTCTTCTCGTGGAATCTGCAAAGTGATATTATGGAGCGCCTAGAGGGCTACAGTGACAAAGGAAATATCTTCAGATAAAAACTGAAAGGAAGAATTCTAGGAAACTTCTATGTGACCAGTGAATTCATCTCACAGAGTTCCACCTTTGTGTTAATGTAGCTGTTTGCTAACACTCTTCTCATGCAATCTGCTAAGTGATATTTGGGAGCACATTGAGGGCTACAGTGACAAAGGAAATATCTTCAGATAAAAACTGTAAAGAAGCATTCTGAGAAACTTCTGTTTACCGGGGAGTTCATCTCTCAGAGTACCACATTTCTGTTTATGTAGCTATTTGCTAATACTTTTCTCATGAAATCTGCTAATTGATATTTGGAATCGCATTGACGGCTACAGTGAAAAAGGAAATATCAGATAAAAACTGAAACGAGGTGTCCTGAGAAACTTCTATGTGACCCATGAATTCATCTCTCAGATTTCCACATTTCTGTTCATGTGGCTATTTGCTAACACTCTTCTCGTGGAATCTGCTTAGTGATATTTGGGAGTGCATTGACTGCTACAGTAAAAAAGGAAATATCTTCAGGTACAAACTGAATCGAAGCGTTCTGAGAAACTGCATTGTGATGTGGGAATGTAACTCACAGAGTTACACTTTTCTGTTCATTGACCAGTTTGCTAACACAGATTACTTGAAATCTGCAGTGGAGATTTCTTTACCCAATGGAGCTTCGGGTGGCAAAGGAAATATACTCAGATAAAAAGTAGAAAGAAGCTTTCTGAGAAACTGCGTTTGTGATGTGTGAATTCAACTCACTGAGTTACAGCTGTGTTTCATAGAGATTTTTGCTAGTCCAGTTTTGGTTGAATCTGAGAACCGATATTTCGGATCTCTTGGAGGAGTAAACAGCCAAAGGAAATATCCCCAGATAAAAATGAGAAAGAAGATTTCTGAGAAATATCTTTCTGATCTCTGGGCTCATCTCCCAGAGTTCCACCCTTCTGTCCCTGTAGCTGTTTCCTAACACTCTCTCGTGGAATCTGCAAAGAGATACTTCGGAGCCCATTGAGGGCTACAGTGACAAACAAAATATCTTCAGATAAATACTGAAAGGAAACGTTCCAAGAAACTACTACGTGACCCATGCATTCATCTCAGAGAGTTCCACATTTCTGTTAATGTAGCTATTTGCTAACCCTCTTCTCATAGGATCTGTTAAGTGATATTTGGGAGCACATTGAGGGGACAGTGACAAAGGAAATATCTTCAAATAAAAACTGATAAGAAGCATTCTGAGAAACTAATATATGACCATGGAGTTCATCTCTCAGAGTTCCACATTTCTGTCCATGTAGCTGTTTGCTAACACTCTTCTCGTGGAATCTGCAAAGAGATATTTCGGAGCTCAATGAGGGCTACATTGACAAAGAAAATATATTCAGATAAATACTGAAAGGAAACGTTCTAAGAAACTACTATTTGACCCATGCATTCATCTCAAAGAGTTCCACCTATCTGTTAATGTAGCTATTTGCTAACACTCTCCTCATGGAATCTGCTAAGTGATATTTGGGAGCACATTGAGGACTACAGTAACAATGGAAATATCTTCAGATAAAAACTGAAAGGAAGCGTTCTGAGAAACTTCTGTGTTACCCGTGCATTCACCTCTCAGAGTTCAATATTTCTGTCATGTAGCTATTTGCTAACACTCTTCTCGTGGAATCTGCTAAGTGATATTTGGGAGCACATTGAGGGCTACAGTGACAATGGAATTATCTTCAGATAAAAACTGAAAGGAAGCGTTCTGAGAAACTTCTGTGTTATCCGTGCATTCATCTCTCAGAGTTCCACATTTCTGTCATGTAGCAGTTTGCTAACACTCTTCTCGTGTAATCTGCAAAGTGATACTTTGGAGCGCATTGAGGGCCACACTGACAAAGGAAATATTATCAGATAAAAAATGAAAGGAAGCATTCTGAGAAACTTCTATGTTACCAGGGAATTCATCACACAGAGTTCCACATTTCTTTTCATGTAGCTGTTTGGTAACACTGTTCTCGTGGAATCTCCTAAGTGATATTTGGGAGCGCATTGACAGCTAAAGAGAAAAAGGAAATATCTTCAGATAAGAACTGAAAAGAAGCATTCTGAGAAACTGCATTGTAACGTGTGAATGCAACACACAGAGTTACACTTTTCTGTTCTTTGATCATTTTACTAACACAGTTTTCTTGAAATCTTCAGTGGGAGGTTTCTTTACCAAATGAAGCTTACAGTGACAAAGGAAATATCCTCAGATAAAAAGTAGAAGGAAGCTTTCTGAAACACTTCTTTGTGATGTGTGAATTCAACTCACTGAGTTAAAGCTGTGTGTCATAGAGCTGTTTGCTACTCCAGTTTTCATTGAATCTGAGAACTGATATTTCGGATCTCTTGGAGGAGTATACAGCCAAAGGAAATATCCCCAGATAAAAACGAGAAAGAAGATTTCTGAGAAATGTCTTTCTGATCTCTGAGTTCATCTCACAGAGTTCCACCTTTCAGTCCATGTAGCTTTTTCCTAACACTCTTCTGGTGGAATCTGCAAAGTGATATTTTGAAGCGCATAGAATGCTACAGTGACAAAGGGAATATCTTCAGATAAAAACAGAAAGGAAGCATTCTGAGAAAATTCTATGTGACCACTGAATTCATGTCACAGAGTTCCACCTTTCTGTCCATGTAGCTGTTTCCTAACATTCTTCTCCTGGAATCTGCAAAGTGATATTTTGGAGTGCATAGAGGGCTACCGTGACAAGGAAATATCTTCAGATAAAAACTGGAAGGAAGCATTCTGAGAAACTTCTATGTGACCATTTATTTCATCTCACAGAGTTCCACCTTTCTGTTAATGTAGCTGTTTGCTAACACTCTTCTCGTGGAATCTGCTAAGTGATATTTGGGAGCACATTGAGGGGGACAGTGACAAAGGAAATATCTTCAAATAGAAACTGAAAGGAAGCATTCTGAGAAACTTCTGTGTTACCCGGGAGTTAATCACTCTGAGTACCACATTTCTGTTCATGCAGATATTTCCTAACACTCTCCTCATGAAAACTACTAATTGATGTTTGGGATCGCATTGACGGCTACAGTAAAAAAGGAAATATCTTGAGATAAAAACAGAATCGAAGCGTACTGAGACACTTCTAAATGACCCAGGCATTCATCTCACAGAGTTCCACCTTTCTGTTAATATAGCTCTCTGCTAACACTCTTCTCATGGAATCTGCTAAGTGATATTTGGGAGCACATTGAGGGCTACAGTGACAATGGAAATATGTTCAGACAAAAACTGAAAGGAAGCGTTCTGAGAAACTTCTGTGTTATCCGTGCATTCATCTCTCAGAGTTCCACATTTCTGTCATGTAGCTACTTGCGAACACTCTTCTTGTGGAATCTGGAAAGTGATATTTTGGAACACATAGAGGGCTACAGTGACAAAGGAAATATCTTCAGATAAAAACTGAAAGGAAGCATTCTGAGAAACTTCTATGTGACAAGTGAATTCACCTCACAGAGTTCCACCTATCAGTTCATGTAGCTGTTTTCTAACACTCTTTGGTGGAATCTGCTAAGTGATATTTGAGAGCACATTGATGGCTTCAGTGAAAAAGAAAATTTCAGAAAAAACTGAAAAGAAGAATTCTGATAAACTGCATTGTGACGTGTGTATGCCACTCACAGAGTTACACTTTTCTGTTCATTGACCAGTTTGCTAACACAGTTTTCTTGAAATCTGTAATGGGAGATTTCTTTACCCAATGAAGCTTTTGGTGACAAAGGAAATATCCTCAGATAAAAAGAAGAAAGAAGCTTTCCGTGAAACTACTTTGCGAGGTGTGAATTCAACTCACTGAGTTACAGCTCTGTTTCATAGAGCTGTTTGCTAGTCCAGTTTTGGTTGAATCTGAGAACCGATACTTCGGATCTCTTGGAGGAGTATACAGCCAAAGGAAATATCCCCAGATAAAAACGAGAAAGAAGATTTCTGAGAAATGTCTTTCTGATCTCTGAGTTCATCTCAGAGAGTTCCCCATTTCTGTCCATGTAGCTGTTTCCTAACACTCTACTCGTGGAATCTGCAAAGAGATATTTAGGAGCTCATTGAGGGCTACAGTGACAAAGGAAATACCTTCAGAAAAAAACTGAAAGGAAGCGTTCTAAGAAACTTCTGTGTGACCCATGAATTCATTTTACACAGTTCCACATTTCTGTTAATGTTGCTGTTTGCTAACCCTCTTCTCATGGTATCTGCTAAGTGATATTTGGGAACACATTGAGGGGTACAGTGACAAAGGAAATATCTTCAAATAAAAACTGAAAAGAAGCATTCACAGAAACTACTATTTGACCAGTGAATTCATCTCATATAGTTCCACATTTTGTCCATGAATCTGTTTCCTAACATTCTTCTCGTGGAATCTGCAAAGAGATATTTCGGAGCTCATTGAGGGCTACAGTGACAATGGAAATATCTTCAGATAAAAACTGAAAGGAAGCGTTCTGAAAAACTTCTGTGTTACCCGTGCATTCGTGTCTCAGAGTTCCACATTTCTTTTCATGTAGCTATTTGCTAACACTCTTTTCATGGAATCTGCTAAGTGATATTTGGGATCGCATTGACGGCTAAAGTGAAAAAGGAAATATCTTCAGATAAAAACTGAAACGAAGCGTTCTGAGAAACTTCTATGTTACCCGTGCATTCATCTCTCAGAATTCCACATTTCTGTTCATGGAGCAATTTGATAACACTCTTCTCATGGAATCTGCTAACTGATATTTGGCAGCTCGTTGACGGCTACAGTGAAAAAGGAAATAACTTCAGATAAAAACTGAAACGAAGCGTTCTGAGAAACTGCATTATGACGTGTGAATGTGACTCACAGAGTTACACTTTTCTGTTAATTGACCAGTTTGCTAACACAGTTTACTTGAATTCTCCAGTGGGAGATTACTTTACCCAATGAAGCTTATGGTGACAAAGGAAATATCCTCAGATAAAAAGTAGAAAGAAGCTTTCTGAGAAACTGCTTTGTGATGTGTGAATTCAACTCACTGTGTTGCAGCTGTGTTTCATAGAGCTGTTTGGTAGTCCAATTTTCGTTGAATCAGAGAACCGATATTTCGGATCTCTTGGAGGAGTATACAGCCAAAGGAAATATCCGTAGATAAAAATGAGAAGGAAGGTTTCTGAGAAATGTCTTTCTGATCTCTGAGTTCGTCTCACAGAGTTCCACCTTTCTGTCCATGTAACTGTTTGCTAACACTCTTCTCGTGGAATCTGGAAGAGATATTTCGGAGCTCATTGAGGGCTACAGTGACAAAGGGAATATCTTCAGATAAAAACTGAAAGGAAGCGTTCTAAGAAAATTCTATGTTACCCATGCATTCATCTCAGACAGTTCCACATTTCTGTTAAGGTAGCTATTTGCTAACCTCCTTCTCATGGAATCTTCTAAGTGATATTTGGGAGCACATTGAGGGCTACAGTGCCAAAGGAAATATCTTCAAATAAAAACTGAAAAGAAGCATTCTGAGAAACTACTATGACCAGTGAATTCATCTCGCAGAGTTCCACCTTTCTGTCCATGTAGCTCTTTCCTAACACTCTTCTCGTGGATTCTGCAAAGAGATATTTCGGAGCTCTTTGAGGGCTACAGTGACAAAGGAAACATCTTCAGATTAATACTGAAAGGAAGCGTTCTAGGAAACATCTCTGTGACCCATACATTCATCTCACAGACTTCCACCTTTCTGTTAATGTAGCTATTTGCTAACACTCTTCTCATGGAATCTGCTATGTGATATTTGGGAGCACATTGAGGGCTACAGTGACAATGGAAATATCCTCAGATAAAAACTGAAAGGAAGCGTTCTGAGAAACTTCTGTGTTACCCGTGCATTCATCTCTCAGAGTTCCACATTTCTGACACGTAGCTATTTTCTACCACTCTTCTCGTGCAACCTGCAAAGTGATACTCTGGAGCGCTTTGAGGCCTAGAGTGACAAAGGAAATATCTTCAGATAAAAACAGAAAGGAAGCATTCTGAGAAACTTCTATGTGACCCATGCATTCATCTCACAGAGTTCCACATTTCTGTCATGTAGCTGTTTGCTAACACTCTTCTCATGGAATCTGCAAAGAGATATATCGAAGCTCATTGAGGGTTACAGTGACAAAGGAAATCTCTTCAGATAAATACTGAACGGAAGCGTTCTGAGAAAAATCTATGAGATCAGTGAATCATCTCACAGAGTTGCACCTTTCTATTCATGTAGCTGTTTGGTAACACTCTTCTCATGAAATCTGCTAATTGATATTTGGGAGCGCATTGACAGCTACAGTGAAAAAGGAAATATCTTCAGATAAAAAATGAAACAAAGCGTTCTGAGAACCTTCTATGTGACCCATGCATTCATGTCACAGAGTTCCACCTTTCTGTTAATGTAGCTATTTGCTAAACTCTTCTCATGGAATCTGCTAAGTGATATTTGAGAGCACACTGAGGGCTACAGTGATAATGGAAATATCTTAAGATGAAAACTGAAAGGAAGGGTTCTGAGAAACTTCTGTGTTACCCGTGCATTCATCTCTCTGAGTTCCACATTTCTGTCATGTAGCTATTTGCTAACACTCCTCTCGTGGAATCTGGAAAGTGATATTTTGAAGCACATAGAGGGCTACAGTGACAAAGGAAATATCTTCAGTAAAAACTGAAAGGAAGCATTCTGAGAAACTTCTATGTGTCCAGTGAATTCATTTCACAGAGTTCCACCTTTCAGTTCATGTAGCTGTTTTCTAACACTCCTCTCGTGGAATCTCGTAAGTGATATTTGAAGCGCAATGTCGGCAACAGTGAAAAGGAAAATATCTTCAGATAAAAACTGAAAAGAAGCATTCTGAGAAACTTCATTGTGACATGAGAATGCAACTCACAGACTTGCCCTTTTCTATTCATTGATCAGTTTGCTAACAAAGTTTTCTTGAAATCTGCAGTGGCAGATTTCTTTACCCAATGAAGCTGATGGTGACAAAGGAAATATCCTCAGATAAAAGTAGAAGGAAGCTTTCTGAGAAACTGCTTTGTGATGTGTGAATTCAACTGACTGATTTACAGCTGTGTTTCATAGAGCTGTTAGCTAGTCCAGTTTTGGTTGAATCTGAGAACCGATATTTCGGATCTCTTGGAGGAGTATACAGCCAAAGGAAATATCCCCAGATAAAAACGAGAAAGAAGATTTCTGAGAAATGTCTTACTGGTCTCAGAGTTCATCTCACAGAGTTCCACCTTTCTGTCCATGTAGCTGTTTCCTAACACTCTTCTAGTGGAATCTGCAAAGAGATATTTCGGAGCTCATTGAGGGCTATAGTGACAAAGGAAATATCTTCAGATAAATACTGAAAGGAAGCGTTCTAGGAAACATCTCTGTGACCTATGCATTCATCTCACAGAGTTCCAAATTTCTGTTAATGTAGCTATTTGCTAACACTCTTCTCATGGAATCTGTTAAGTGATATTTGGGAGCACAATGAGGGCTACAGTGACAATGGAAATATCTTCAGATGAAAACTGACAGGAAGCTTTCTGAGAAAATTCTGTGTTATCCGTGCATTCATCTCTCAGAGTTCCACATTTCTGTTCATGTAGCTATTTGCTAACACTCTTCTCATGGCATCTGCTAATTGATATTTGGGATCGCATTGACGGCTGAAGTGTAAAAGGAAATATCTTCAGATAAAAACTGAAAGGAAGCGTTCTGAGAAACTTCTGTGTTACCTGTGCATTCATCTCTCAGAGTTCCACATTTCTGTCACGTAGCTGTTTGCTAACACTCTTCTCGTGCAATCTGCATAGTGATATTCTGGAGCGAACTGAGGGCTACAGTGACAAAGGAAATATCTTCAGATAAAAACTAAAAGGAAGATTTCTGAGAAACTTCTCTGTCACCCGTGCATTCATCTAACAGAGTTCCACATTTCTGTTAATGTAGCTATTTGCTAATACTCTTCTCGTGCAATCTGCTAAGTGATATTTGGGAGCACATTGGGGGCTACAGTGACAATGGAAATATCTTCAGATAAAAACTGAAAGGAAGCCGTCTGAGAAACTTCTGTGTTACCCGTGCATATATCTCTCAGATTTCCATTTTCGGTCACGTAGCTATTTGCTAACACTCTTCTCGTGCAATCTGCAAAGTGATATTCTGGAGCGCATTGAGAGCTACAGTGACAAAGGAAATATCTTCAGATATAAACTAAAAGGAAGCGTTCTAGGAAACTTCTGTGTGACCCATGCATTCATCTCACACAGTTCCACATTTCTGTTAATGTAGCTATTTGCTAACCCTCTTCTCATGGAATCTGCTAAGTGATATTTGGGAGCACATTGTGGGGTACAGTGACAAAGGAAATATCTTCAAATAATAACTGAAAAGAAGCATTCTGAGAAACTACTATGTGACCATTGAATTCATCGCACAGAGTTCCCCCTTTCTGTCCATGTAGCTGATTGCTAACACTCTTCTGGTGGAATCTGCAAAGAGATATTTTGGAGCTCATTGAGGGCTACATTGACAAAGGAAATATCTTCATATAAATACTGAAAGGAAGCATTCTGAGAAACTTCTAGGTGACCAGTGAATTCATTTCACAGAGTTCCACCTTTCCGTTCATGTAGCTGTTTTCTAACCCTCCTCTCGTGGAATCTGGTAAGTGATATTTGGAAGCGCAATGACGGCTACAGTGAAAAAGGAAATATCTTCAGATAAAAACTGAAAAGAAGCATTCTGAGAAACTTCATTGTGACGTGAAAATGCACCTCACAGACTTGTCCTTTTCTATTCATTGATCAGTTTGCTAACAATGTTTTCTTGAAATCTGCAGTGGCAGATTTCTTTACCCAATGAAGCTTATGGTGACAAAGGAAATATCCTCAGATAAAAGTAGAAGGAAGCTTTCTGAGAAACTGCTTTGTGATGTGTGAATTCAACTGACTGATTTACAGCTGTGTTTCATAGAGCTGTTTGCTAGTGCAGTTTTGGTTGAATCTGAGAATCGATATTTCGGATCTCTTGGAGGAGTATACAGCCAAAGGAAATATCCCCAGATAAAAACGAGAAAGAAGATTTCTGAGAAATGTGTTACTGATCGCAGAGTTCATCTCACAGAGTTCCACCTTTCTGTCCATGTAGCAGTTTGCTAACACTCTTCTCGTGGAATCTGCAAAGAGATATTTCGGAGCTCATTGAGGGCTATAGTGACAATGGAAATATCTTCAGATAAATACTGAAAGGAAGCGTTCTAGGAAACATCTCTGTGACCCATGCATTCATCTCACACAGTTCCACATTTCTGTTAATGTAGCTATTTGCTAACCCTCTTCTCAAGGAATCTGCTAAGTGATATTTGGGAGCACATTGAGGGGTACAGTGACAAAGGAAATATCTTCATAAAAACTGAAAAGAAGCATTCTGAGAAACTACTAAGTGACCAGTGAATTCATCTCATAGAGTTCAACCTTTCTGTCCATGTAGCTGTTTGCTAACACTCTTCTCGTGGAATCTGAGAAGAGATATTTCGGAGCTCATTGAGGGCTACAGTGACAAAGGAAATATCTTCGGATAAATACTGAAAGGAGCATTCTAAGAAACTTCTGTGTGACCCCTGCATTCATCTCACAGAGTTCCACTTTTCTGTTAATGTAGCTATTTGCTAACACTCTTCTCATGGAATCTGCTAAGTGATAGTTGGAAGCACATTGAGGGTACCGAGACAAAGGAAATATCTTCAGATAAAATCTGAAAAGAAGAATTTTGAGAAACTTCTTTGTTACCCATGGGTTCATCACTCAGGGTACCACATTTCTGTTCATGTAGCTATTTGCTAACACTCTTCTCATGAAATCTGCTAATTGATATTTGGGATCGTATTGACGGCTACAGTGAAAAAGGAAATATCCTCTGATAAAAACTGAACCGAAGCGTTCTGAGAAACTTCTATGTGACCCATGCATTCATCTCACAGAGTTCTAACTTTCTGTTAATGTAGCTATTTCCTGACACTCTTCTCATGGAATCTGCTAGGTGATATTTGGGAGCCCATGAAGGCTACCATGAAAAAGGAAATATATTTAGATAAAAACTGAAAAGATGCGTTATGAGAAACTGCATTGTGACGTATGAATGTAACTCACAGAGTTACACTTTTGTCTTCATTGACCAGTTTGCTAACACAGTTTTCTGGAAATCTGCAGTGGGACATTTCTTTACCCAATGAAGCTTATGGTGACAAAGGAGATATCCTCAGATAAAAGGTAGAAAGAAGCTTTCTGAGAAACTGCTTTGGGATGTGTGAATTCAACTGACTGTGTTGCAACTGTGTTTCATAGAGCAGTTTGCTAGTCCAGTTTTGGTTGAAGCTGAGAATCGATATTTCTGATCTCTTTGAGGAGTATACAGCCAAAGGAAATATCCACAGATGAAAAGGAAAAGAAGGTTTATGAGAAATGTCTTTCTGATCTCTGAGTTCATCTCACAGAGTTACACTTTTCTGTCCATGTAGCTGTTTCCTAACACTCTTCTCGTGGAATCTGCAAAGAGATATTTCGGAGCTCATTGAGAGCTATAGTGACAAAGGAAATATCTTCAGATAAAAACTGAAAGGAAGCATTCTAAGAAACTTTTATGTGACCCATGCATTCATCTCACACAGTTCCACATTTCTGTTAATGTAGCTATTTTACTAACGATCTTCTCATGGAATCTGCTAAGTGATATTTCGGAGCACATTGAGGGGTACAGTGACAGAGGAAATATCTTCAAATTAAAACTGAAAAGAAGCATTCTGAGAAACTACTCTGTGACCAGTGAATTCATCTCACAGACTTCCACCTTTCTGTCCATGTTTCTATTTGCTAACACTCTTCTTGTGGAATCTGCAAAGAGATATTTCGGAGCTCATTGAGGGTTACAGTGACAGAGGAAATATCTTAAGATAAATACTGAAAGGCAGCGTTCTAAGAAACTTCTATGTTACCCATGAATTCATCTCACAGTGTTCCACATTTCTGTTCATGTAGTTATTTGCTAACACTCTTCTCATGGAGTCTGCTAAGTGATATTTGGGAGAGCATTGACGGCCACAGTGAAAAAGGAAATTTCTTCAGATAAAAACTGAAACGAAGCGTCTGAGAAACTGCATTATGACGTATGAATGTAACTCTCAGAGTTACACTTTTCTGTTCATTGACCAGTTTGTTAACTCAGTTTACTTGAAATCTGCAGTGGGAGATTTCTTTACCCAATGAAGCTTATGGTGACAAAGGAAATATCCTCACATAAAACGTAGAAAGAAGCTTTCTGAGAAACTGCTTTATGATGTGTGAGTTCAACTCACTGAGTTACAGCTGTGTTTCATAGAACTGTTTGCTAGTCCAGTTTTGGTTGAATCTGAGAACCGATATTTTGGATCTCTTGCATGAGTATACTGCCAAAGGAATATCCCTAGTTAAAAACGAGAAAGAAGATTTCTGAGAAATATTTTTCTGATCTCTGAGTTCATCACACAGAGTTCCATCTTTCTGTCCATGTAGCTCTTTCCTAACACTCTTGTCGTGGAATCTGCTTCGTGATATTTGGGAGCGCATTGACGGCTACAGTGAGAAAGGAAATATCTTCAAATGAAAACTGAAATGAAGCGTTCGGAGAAACTTCTGTGTTACCCCTACATTCATCGAACAGAGTTCCGAGAAACTGCTTTGTGATGTGTGACATCCACTCACAGAGTTACAGCTGTATTTCATGGATCTGTTTGCTAGCCTTATTTCTGTGGAATCTGAAAACGGATATTTTGAATCCCTTTGAAGGCTATAGGACCAAAGGAAACGTCCTCCGACAACAAAGAGACAGAAGCTTTCTGAGAAACTTCTTTGTGTTCTGTGAAATCATCTCACAGAGTTACAGCTTTCCCCTCAAGAGGCCTTTCGCTAAGACTGTTCTTTTTTGAATATGCAAAGTGATATTTGGAATCCCTTAGAGGGCTATGGTGAAAAAGAAAATATCCTCAGATGAAAAAATGGAAAGAAGCTTTCTGAGAAATGCTACTTTGTGATGTGTGACTTCTATGTCACAGACTTACAGCTGTATTTCGTGGATCTCTTTGCTAGCCTTATTTCTGTGGAATCTGAGAACAGATATTTCGGATCCTTTGAAGACTATAGGGCCAAAGGAAATATCCTCCGATAACAAGAGAAAGAAGCTTTCTGAGAAACTTCTTTGTGTTTCTGTGAAATCATCTCACAGAGTTACAGCTTTCCCCTCAAGAAGCCTTTCGCTAAGACAGTTCTTGTGGAATTGGCAAAGTGATATTTGGAAGCCCATAGAGGGCTATGGTGAAAAAGGAAATATCCTCAGATGAAATCTGGAAAGAAGCTTTCTGAGAAACTGCTTAGTGTTCTGTTAATTCATCTCACAGAGTTACATCTGTATTTCGTGGATCTCTTTGCTAGCCTTATTTCTGTGGAATCTGAGAACAGATATTTCGGATCCCTTTGAAGACTATAGGGCCAAAGGAAATATCCTCCGATAATATCCTCAGATGAAATCTGGAAAGAAGCTTTCTGAGAAACTGCTTTAGTGTTCTGTGAATTCATCTCACAGAGTTACATCTGTATTTCGTGGATCTCTTTGCTAGCCTTATTTCTGTGGAATCTGAGAACAGATATTTCGGATCCCTTTGAAGACTATAGGGAAAAAGGAAATATCCTCCGATAACAAAGAGAAAGAAGCTTTCTGAGAAACTTCTTTGTGTTCTGTGAAATCATCTCACAGAGTTACAGCTTTCCCCTCAAGAAGCCTTTCGCTAAGACAGTTCTTGTGGAATATGGCAAAGTGATATTTGGAAGCCCATAGAGGGCTATGGTGAAAAAGGAAATATCCTCAGGATGAAATCTGGAAAGAAGCTTTCTGAGAAACTGCTTAGTGTTCTGTTAATTCATCTCACAGAGTTACATCTGTATTTCGTGGATCTCTTTGCTAGCCTTATTTCTGTGGAATCTGAGAACAGATATTTCGGATCCCTTTGAAGACTATAGGGCCAAAGGAAATATCCTCCGATAACAAAGAGAAAGAAGCTTTCTGAGAAACTTCTTTGTGTTCTGTGAAATCATCTCACAGAGTTACAGCTTTCCCCTCAAGAAGCCTTTCGCTAAGACAGTTCTTGTGGAATTGGCAAAGTGATATTTGGAAGCCCATAGAGGGCTATGGTGAAAAAGGAAATATCCTCAGATGAAATCTGGAAAGAAGCTTTCTGAGAAACTGCTTAGTGTTCTGTTAATTCATCTCACAGAGTTACATCTGTATTTCGTCAAGATCTCTTTGCTAAGCCTTATTTCTGTGGAATCTGAGAACAGATATTTCGGAGCCCTTTGAAGACTATAGGGCCAAAGGAAATATCCTCGATAACAAAGAGAAAGAAGCTTTTGAGAAACTTCTTTGTGTTCTGTGAAATCATCTCACAGAGTTACAGCTTTCCCCTCAAGAAAGCCTTTCGCTAAGACAGTTCTTGTGGAATTTGCAAAGTGATATTTGGAAGCCATAGAGGGCTATGGTGAAAAAGGAAATATCCTCAGATGAAATCTGGAAAGAAGCTTTCTGAGAAACTGCTCTGTGGTGTGTGACTTCCACTCACAGAGTTACATCTGTATTTCGTGGATCTCTTTGCTAGCCTTATTTCTGTGGAATCTGAGAACAGATATTTCGGATCCCTTTGAAGAATATAGGGCCAAAGGAAATATCCTCCGATAACAAAGAGAAAGAAGCTTTCTGAGAAACTTCTTTGTGTTCTGTGAAATCATCTCACAGAGTTACAGCTTTCTCCTCAAGAAGCCTTTCGCTAAGACAGTTCTTGTGGAATTGGCAAAGTGATATTTGGAAGCCCATAGAGGGCTATGGTGAAAAAGGAAATATCCTCAGATGAAATCTGGAAAGAAGCTTTCTGAGAAACTGCTTAGTGTTCTGTTAATTCATCTCACAGAGTTACATCTGTATTTCAAAAATCGTTCTTTGCTAGCCTTATTTTGTGGAATCTGAGAACAGATATTTCGGAAGCCCTTTGAAGACTATAGGGCCAAAGGAAATATCCTCGATAACAAAGAGAAAGAAGTTTTCTGAGAAACTTCTTTGTGTTCTGTGAAACTCATTCACTCAGAGTTACAGCTTTCCCCTCAAGAGCCTTTGCTAGACAGTTCTTGTGGAATTGAGCAATGTGATATTTGGAAGCCCTTTAGAGGGCTATGGTGAAAAAGGAAATATTCTCGATGACAATCTGGAAAGAAGCATTTCTGAGAAACTGCTTAGTGTTCTGTGAATTCATCTCACAGAGTTACATCTGTATTTCGTCAAGAGCCTTTGCTAGCCTTATTTCTGTGGAATTTGAAAGTGATATTTCGGAATCCCCATTGAAGGCTATGGTGAAGAAGGAAATATCCTCTGATGAAACAAAGAGAAAGAAGCTTTCTGAGAAACTTCTTTGTGTTCTGTTAAATCATCTCACAGAGTTACAGCTTTCCCCTCAAGAAGCCTTTCGCTAAGACAGTTCTTGTTGAATTGGCAAAGTGATATTTGGAAGCCCAATAGAGGGCTATGGTGAAAAAGGAAATATCCCCAAATGAAATCTGGAAAGAAGCTTTCTGAGAAACTGCTTTGTGATGTGTGACTTCCACTCACAGAGTTACATCTGTATTTCGTGGATCTGTTTCCTAGCCTTATTTCTGTGGAATCTGAGAACGGATATTTCGGATCCCTTTGAAGACTATAGGGCCAAAGGAAATATCCTCCGATAACAAAGAGAAAGAAGCTTTCTGAGAAACTTCTTTGTGTTCTGTGAAATCATCTCACAGAGTTACAGCTTTCCCTCAAGAAGCCTTTGGCTAACACAGTTCTTGTGGAATTGGCAAAGTGATATTTGGAAGCCCATAGAGGGCTATGGTGAAAAAGGAAATATCCTCAGATGAAATCTGGATAAGAAGCTTTCTGAGAAAAACTGCTTAGTGTTCTGTTAATTCATCTCACAGAGTTACATCTGTATTTCGTGGATCTCTTTGCTAGCCTTATTTCTGTGGAATCTGAGAACAGATATTTCGGATCCCTTTGAAGACTATAGGGCCAAAGGAAATATCCTCCGATAACAAAGAGAAAGAAGACTTTCTGAGAAACTTCTTTGTGTTCTGTGAAATCATCTCACAGAGTTACAGCTTTCCCCTCAAGAAGCCTTTCGCTAAGACAGTTCTTGTGGAATTGGCAAAGTGATATTTGGAAGCCCATAGAGGGCTATGGTTTGAAAAAGGAAATATCCTCAGATGAAATCTGGAAAGAAGCTTTCTGAGAAACTGCTTAGTGTTCTGTTAATTCATCTCACAGAGTTACATCTGTATTTCGTGGATACTCTTTGCTAGCCTTATTTCTGTGGAATCTGAGAACAGATATTTCGGATTCCCTTTGAAGACTATAGGGCCAAAGGAAATATCCTCCGATAACAAAGAGAAAGAAGCTTTCTGAGAAACTTCTTTGTGTTCTGTGAAATCATCTCACAGAGATTTACAGCTTTCCCCTCAAGAAGCCTTTTCGGCTAAGACAGGTTCTTGTGGAATTTGGAAAAGTGATATTTTGGAAAAACCCATAGAGGGCTATGGTGAAAAAAGGAAATATCCTAGATGATATAATCTGGAAAGAAGCTTTCTGAGAAACTGTTAAGTGTTCTGTTAATTCATCTCACAGAGTTACAATCTTGTATTTCGTGGATCTCTTTGCTAGCCTTATTTCTGTGGAATTGCTGCTGAACAGATATTTGGATCCCTTTGAAGACTATAGGGCCAAGGAAATATCCTGCCGATAACAAAGAGAAAGAAGCTTTCTGAGAAACTACTTTGTGTTCTGTGAAATCATCTCACAGAGTTACAGCTTTCCCCCTCAGAGAAGCCTTTGCTAAGACCAGTTTTGTGGAATTTGGCAAAGTGATATTTGGAAGCCATAGTAAGGGACTAATGGTGAAAAAAGGAAATATCCTCAGATGAAATCTGGAAAAGAAGCTTTCTGTGAGTATTTTTTTTTTTTTTTTTGTGAAACTGCTTAGTGTTCTGTGAATTCATCTCACAGAGTTACATCTGTATTTCGTTGGATCTCAGCCTTTGCTAGCCTTATTTTGTGGAATCTGAGAACAGATATTTCGGGGGGATCCATGGAAGACTATAGGGCCAAAGGAAATATCCTCCGATATACAAAGAGAAAAGAAGCTTTCTGAGAGAAACTTCTTTTGTGTTCTGTGAAATCATCTCACAGAGTTACAGCTTTCCCCTCAAGAAGCCTTTCGCTAAGACAGTTCTTGGTGGAATTTGGCAAAGTGATATTTGGAAGCATAGAGGGGCTATGGTGATAAAAAAGGAAATATCCTCAGATGAAAAATCTTGGAAAGAAGCTTTCTGAGAAAAATGCTTTGTGATGTCGTGACTTCATCTCACAGAGTTACATCTGTATTTCGTGGATCTCTTTGCTAGCCTTATTTCTGTGGAATCTTTGAGAACAGATATTTTCGGATCCCTTTGAAGACTATAGGGCCAAAGGGAAATATCCTCCGATAAAACAAAGAGAAATAAAGCTTTCTGAGAAACTTCTTTGTGTTCTGTGAAATCATCTCACAGAGTTACAGCTTTTCCCTCAAGAAGCCTTTCGCACTAAGACAGTTCTTGTGGAATTGGCAAAGTGATTATTTGGAAGCCCATTGTTTAGAGGGCTATGGTGAAAAAGGAAATATCCTCAGATGAAATCTGGAAAGAAGCTTTCTGAGAAACTGCTTAGTGTTCTGTTAATTCATCTCACACAGTTACGTCTGTATTTCTTATGGATTCTTTGCTAGCCTTATTTCTGTGGAATCTGAGAACAGATATTTCGGATCCCTTTGAAGACTATAGGGCCAAAGGAAATATCTCCGATAAAAAAAGAGGGGAAAGAAGCTTTCTGAGAAACTGCTTTGTGTTCTGTGAAATCATCTCACAGAGTTACAGCTTTCCCCTCAAGAAGCCTTTCGCTAAGACAGTTCTTGTGAATTGGCAAAGTGATATTTGGAAGCCCATAGAGGGCTACAGGTGAAAAAGGAAATATCAGGAGCTCAGATGAAATACTGGAAAGAAGCTTTTCTTGAGAAACTGCTTAGTGTGATGTGGTGATTCATTCATCACAGAGTTACATCTGTATTTCGGTGGATCTCTTTGCTAGCCTTATTTCTGTGGAATCTGAGAACAGATATTTCGGATCCTTTGAAGAGACTATAGGGATCCCAAAGGAAACTATCCTCCGATAACAAAGAGAAAGAAGCTTTCTGAGTAAAACTTCTTTGTGGTTCTGTGAAATCATCTCACAGAGTTACAGCTTTCCCCTCAAGAAGCCCTTTCGCCTAAGACAGTTCTTGTGGAATTTGGCAAAGTGATATTTGGAAGCCCATACGGAAGAGGGCTATGGTGAAAAAGGGAAATATCCTCAGATGAAATCTGACGAAAGAAGCTGTTCTGAGAAACTGCTTAGTGTTCTGTTGATTCTTCTCATCAGAGTTAATCTGTATTTCGTGGATCTTCTTTGCTAGCCTTATTTCTGTGGAATCTGAGAAACTAGGATATTTCGGATCCCTTTGAAGGACTATAGGGGAGAAAAAAGGAAATATCCTCCGATAACAAAGAGAAAGAAGCTTTCTGGAGAAACTTCCTTTGTCCCAAGTTCTGTGAAATACATCTCACAGAGTTACAGCTTTCCCCTGCAAGAAGGCCTTTCGCTAAGGCCCAGTTCTGTGTGGAATTTGCAAAGTGATATTTTGGAAGGCCTGGTGTTAGAGGGCGTAGTGGTGAAAGGGAAATATCCTCATGATGAAATCTGGAAAGAAGTTTTCTGAAGAAACTGCTTTGTGGATGTGTTCGGACTTCCATCTCACCAGAGTTTACATACTGGTATTTCGGTGGATCTGCAGCTTGCTAGCCTTATTTCTGTGGAATTGAGAACAGATATTTGTGATCCTTTGAAGACTGTTAGGGCCAGGAACTATCCTCCGATAACAAAAGAGAAAGAAGCTTTCTGAGAAACTTCTTTGTGTTCACTGTGAAATCATCTCACAGAGTTACAGCTTTCCCCTCAAGAAGCCTTTCGCTAAGACAGTTCTTGTGGAATTGGCACAAGTGATATTTGGAAGCCCCATAGAGGGCTATGGTGAATAAAAGGAAATATCCTCAGATGAAAATTCTGGAAAGAAGCTTTCTGAGAAACTGAGCTTAGTGTTCTGTTAATTCATCTCACAGAGTTACATCTGTATTTCGTGGATCTCTTTGCTAGCCTTATTTCTGTGGAATTCTTAGAACACAGATATGTCGGATCCCTTTGGAAGATATAGGGCCAAAGGAATATCCTCTCGATAACAAAGAGAAAGAAGCTTTCTGAGAAACTTCTTTTGTGTTCTGTGAAATCATCTCACAGAGTTACAGCTTTCCCTATAAGAAAGCCATTCGCTAAGACAGTTCTTGTGGAATTCGGCAAGTGATATTTGGAAGCCTATAAGGGCTATGGTGAAAAAGGAAAATATCATCCGATGAAATCTGGAAAAGAAGCTTTCTGAGAAATGCTTAGTGATCTGTTATCTTCATCCTCACAGGAGTTACATCTGTATTTCGTGGATCTCTTTGCTAGCCTTATTTCTGTGGAATTGAGAACGAGATATTTCGGATCCCTTTGAAGACTATAGGGCCAAAGGAAATATCCTCCGATAACAAAGAGGAAAGAAGCTTTCTGAGAAACTTCTTTGTGTTCTTTGTGAAATCATATCACAGAGTTCAGCTTTCCCTCAAAGAAGCCTTTCGCTAAGATAGTTCTTGTGGAATTGGCAAAGTGATATTGGAAGCCCATAGAGGGCTATGGTGAAAAAGGAAATATCCTCAGATGAAATCTGGAAAGAAGCTTTCTGAGAAACTGCTTAGTGTTCTGTTAATTCATCTCACAGAGTTACATCTGTATTTCGTGATCTTCTTTGCTAGCCTTATTTCTGTGGAATCTGAGAACAGATATTTCGGATCCCTTTGAAGGACTATAGGGCCCAAAGGAAATATCCTCCGATACCAAAGAGAAAGAAGCTTTCTGAGAAACTTCTTTGTGTTCTGTGAAATCATCTCACAGAGTTACAGCTTTCCCCTCAAGAAGCCTTTCGCTAAGACAGTTCTTGTGGAATTGGCAAAGTGATATTTGGAAGCCCATAGAGGGCTATGGTGAAAAAGGAAATATCCTCAGATGAAATCTGGAAAGAAGCTTTCTGAGAAACTGCTTAGTGTTCTGTTGATTCATCTCACAGAGTTACATCTGTATTTCGTGGATCTCTTTGCTAGCCTTATTTCTGTGGAATCTGAGAACAGATATTTCGGATCCCTTTGAAGACTATAGGGCCAAAGGAAATATCCTCCGATAACAAAGAGAAAGAAGCTTTCTGAGAAACTTCTTTGTGTTCTGTGAAATCATCTCACAGAGTTACAGCTTTCCCCTCAAGAAGCCTTTCGCTAAGACAGTTCTTGTGGAATTGGCAAAGTGATATTTGGAAGCCCATGGGCTTAGAGGGCTATGGTGTTGAAAAAGGAAATATCCTCAGATGAAATCTGGAAAGAAGCTTTCTGAGAAACTGCTTAGTGTTCTGTTAATTCATCTCACAGAGTTACATCTGTATTTCGTGGATCTCTTTGCTACCTTATTTCTGTGGAATCTGAGAACAGATATTTCGGATCCCTTTGAAGACTATAGGGCCAAAGGAAATATCCTCCGATAACAAAGAGAAAGAAGCTTTCTGAGAAACTTCTTTGTGTTCTGTGAAATCATCTCACAGAGTTACAGCTTTCCCCTCAAGAAGCCTTTCGCTAAGACAGTTCTTGTGGAATTGGCAAAGTGATATTTGGAAGCCCATAGAGGGCTAAGGTGAAAAAGGAAATATCCTCAGATGAAATCTGGAAAGAAGCTTTCTGAGAAACTTGCTTAGTGTTCTGTTAATTCATCTCACAGAGTTACATCTGTATTTCGTGGATCTCTTTGCTAGCCTTATTTCTGTGGAATCTGAGAACAGATATTTCGGATCCCTTTGAAGACTATAGGGCCAAAGGAAATATCCTCCGATAACAAAGAGAAAGAAGCTTTCTGAGAAACTTCTTTGTGTTCTGTGAAATCATCTCACAGAGTTAACAGCTTTCCCCTCAAGAAGCCTTTTCGCTAAGACAGTTCTTGTGGAATTGGCAAAGTGATATTTGGAAGCCCATAGAGGGCTATGGTGAAAAAGGAAATATCCTCAATGAAATCTGGAAAGAAGCTTCTGAGAAACTGCTTAGTGTTCTGTTAATTCAACTCACAGAGTTACATCTGTATTTCGTGGATCTCTTTGCTAGCCTTATTTCTGTGGAATCTGAGAACAGATATTTCGGATCCCTTTGAAGACTATAGGGCCAAAGGAAATATCCTCCGATAACAAAGAGAAAGAAGCTTTCTGAGAAACTTCTTTGTGTTCTGTGAAATCATCTCACAGAGTTACAGCTTTCCCCCTCAAGAAGCCTTTCGCTAAGACAGTTCTTGTGGAATTGGCAAAGTGATATTTGGAAGCCCATAGAGGGCTATGGTGAAAAAGGAAATATCCTCAGATGAAATCTGGAAAGAAGCTTTCTGAGAAACTGCTTAGTGTTCTGTTAATTCATCTCACAGAGTTACATCTGTATTTCGTGGATCTCTTTGCTAGCCTTATTTCTGTGGAATCTGAGAACAGTATTTCGGATCCCTTTGAAGACTATAGGGCCAAAGGAAATATCCTCCGATAACAAAGAGAAAGAAGCTTTCTGAGAAACTTCTTTGTGTTCTGTGAAATCATCTCACAGAGTTACAGCTTTCCCCTCAAGAAGCCTTTCGCTAAGACAGTTCTTGTGGAATTGGCAAAGTGATATTTGGAAGCCCATAGAGGGCTATGGTGAAAAAGGAAATATCCTCAGATGAAATCTGGAAAGAAGCTTTCTGAGAAAACTGCTTAGTGTTCTGTTAATTCATCTCACAGAGTTACATCTGTATTTCGTGGATCTCTTTGCTAGCCTTATTTCTGTGGAATCTGAGAACAGATATTTCGGATCCCTTTTGAAGACTATAGGGCCAAAGGAAATATCCTCCGATAACAAAGAGAAAGAAGCTTTCTGAGAAACTTCTTTGTGTTCTGTGAAATCATCTCACAGAGTTACAGCTTTCCCCTCAAGAAGCCTTTCGCTAAGACAGTTCTTGTGGAATTGGCAAAGTGATATTTGGAAGCCCATAGAGGGCTATGGTGAAAAAGGAAATATCCTCAGATGAAATCTGGAAAGAAGCTTTCTGAGAAACTGCTTAGTGTTTCTGTTAATTCATCTCACAGAGTTACATCTGTATTTCGTGGATCTCTTTGCTAGCCTTATTTCTGTGGAATCTGAGAACAGATATTTCGGATCCCTTTGAAGACTATAGGGCCAAAGGAAATATCCTCCGATAACAAAGAGAAAGAAGCTTTCTGAGAAACTTCTTTGTGTTCTGTGAAATCATCTCACAGAGTTACAGCTTTCCCCTCAAGAAGCCTTTCGCTAAGACAGTTCTTGTGGAATTGGCAAAGTGATATTTGGAAGCCCATAGAGGGCTATGGTGAAAAAGGAAATATCCTCAGATGAAATCTGGAAAGAAGCTTTCTGAGAAACTGCTTAGTGTTCTGTTAATTCATCTCACAGAGTTACATCTGTATTTCGTGGATCTCTTTGCTAGCCTTATTTCTGTGGAATCTGAGAACAGATATTTCGGATCCCTTTGAAGACTATAGGGCCAAAGGAAATATCCTCCGATAACAAAGAGAAAGAAGCTTTCTGAGAAACTTCTTTGTGTTCTGTGAAATCATCTCACAGAGTTACAGCTTTCCCCTCAAGAAGCCTTTCGCTAAGACAGTTCTTGTGGAATTGGCAAAGTGATATTTGGAAGCCCATAGAGGGCTATGGTGAAAAAGGAAATATCCTCAGATGAAATCTGGAAAGAAGCTTTCTGAGAAACTGCTTAGTGTTCTGTTAATTCATCTCACAGAGTTACATCTGTATTTCGTGGATCTCTTTGCTAGCCTTATTTCTGTGGAATCTGAGAACAGATATTTCGGATCCCTTTGAAGACTATAGGGCCAAAGGAAATATCCTCCGATAACAAAGAGAAAGAAGCTTTCTGAGAAACTTCTTTGTGTTCTGTGAAATCATCTCACAGAGTTACAGCTTTCCCCTCAAGAAGCCTTTCGCTAAGACAGTTCTTGTGGAATTGGCAAAGTGATATTTGGAAGCCCATAGAGGGCTATGGTGAAAAAGGAAATATCCTCAGATGAAATCTGGAAAGAAGCTTTCTGAGAAACTGCTTAGTGTTCTGTTAATTCATCTCACAGAGTTACATCTGTATTTCGTGGATCTCTTTGCTAGCCTTATTTCTGTGGAATCTGAGAACAGATATTTCGGATCCCTTTGAAGACTATAGGGCCAAAGGAAATATCCTCCGATAACAAAGAGAAAGAAGCTTTCTGAGAAACTTCTTTGTGTTCTGTGAAATCATCTCACAGAGTTACAGCTTTCCCCTCAAGAAGCCTTTCGCTAAGACAGTTCTTGTGGAATTGGCAAAGTGATATTTGGAAGCCCATAGAGGGCTATGGTGAAAAAGGAAATATCCTCAGATGAAATCTGGAAAGAAGCTTTCTGAGAAACTGCTTAGTGTTCTGTTAATTCATCTCACAGAGTTACATCTGTATTTCGTGGATCTCTTTGCTAGCCTTATTTCTGTGGAATCTGAGAACAGATATTTCGGATCCCTTTGAAGACTATAGGGCCAAAGGAAATATCCTCCGATAACAAAGAGAAAGAAGCTTTCTGAGAAACTTCTTTGTGTTCTGTGAAATCATCTCACAGAGTTACAGCTTTCCCCTCAAGAAGCCTTTCGCTAAGACAGTTCTTGTGGAATTGGCAAAGTGATATTTGGAAGCCCATAGAGGGCTATGGTGAAAAAGGAAATATCCTCAGATGAAATCTGGAAAGAAGCTTTCTGAGAAAACTGCTTAGTGTTCTGTTAATTCATCTCACAGAGTTACATCTGTATTTCGTGGATCTCTTTGCTAGCCTTATTTCTGTGGAATCTGAGAACAGATATTTCGGATCCCTTTGAAGACTATAGGGCCAAAGGAAATATCCTCCGATAACAAAGAGAAAGAAGCTTTCTGAGAAACTTCTTTGTGTTCTGTGAAATCATCTCACAGAGTTACAGCTTTCCCCTCAAGAAGCCTTTCGCTAAGACAGTTCTTGTGGAATTGGCAAAGTGATATTTGGAAGCCCATAGAGGGCTATGGTGAAAAAGGAAATATCCTCAGATGAAATCTGGAAAGAAGCTTTCTGAGAAACTGCTTAGTGTTCTGTTAATTCATCTCACAGAGTTACATCTGTATTTCGTGGATCTCTTTGCTAGCCTTATTTCTGTGGAATCTGAGAACAGATATTTCGGATCCCTTTGAAGACTATAGGGCCAAAGGAAATATCCTCCGATAACAAAGAGAAAGAAGCTTTCTGAGAAACTTCTTTGTGTTCTGTGAAATCATCTCACAGAGTTACAGCTTTCCCCTCAAGAAGCCTTTCGCTAAGACAGTTCTTGTGGAATTGGCAAAGTGATATTTGGAAGCCCATAGAGGGCTATGGTGAAAAAGGAAATATCCTCAGATGAAATCTGGAAAGAAGCTTTCTGAGAAACTGCTTAGTGTTCTGTTAATTCATCTCACAGAGTTACATCTGTATTTCGTGGATCTCTTTGCTAGCCTTATTTCTGTGGAATCTGAGAACAGATATTTCGGATCCCTTTGAAGACTATAGGGCCAAAGGAAATATCCTCCGATAACAAAGAGAAAGAAGCTTTCTGAGAAACTTCTTTGTGTTCTGTGAAATCATCTCACAGAGTTACAGCTTTCCCCTCAAGAAGCCTTTCGCTAAGACAGTTTCTTGTGGAATTGGCAAAGTGATATTTGGAAGCCCATAGAGGGCTATGGTGAAAAAGGAAATATCCTCAGATGAAATCTGGAAAGAAGCTTTCTGAGAAACTGCTTAGTGTTCTGTTAATTCATCTCACAGAGTTACATCTGTATTTCGTGGATCTCTTTGCTAGCCTTATTTCTGTGGAATCTGAGAACAGATATTTCGGATCCCTTTGAAGACTATAGGGCCAAAGGAAATATCCTCCGATAACAAAGAGAAAGAAGCTTTCTGAGAAACTTCTTTGTGTTCTGTGAAATCATCTCACAGAGTTACAGCTTTCCCCTCAAGAAGCCTTTCGCTAAGACAGTTCTTGTGGAATTGGCAAAGTGATATTTGGAAGCCCATAGAGGGCTATGGTGAAAAAGGAAATATCCTCAGATGAAATCTGGAAAGAAGCTTTCTGAGAAACTGCTTAGTGTTCTGTTAATTCATCTCACAGAGTTACATCTGTATTTCGTGGATCTCTTTGCTAGCCTTATTTCTGTGGAATCTGAGAACAGATATTTCGGATCCCTTTGAAGACTATAGGGCCAAAGGAAATATCCTCCGATAACAAAGAGAAAGAAGCTTTCTGAGAAACTTCTTTGTGTTCTGTGAAATCATCTCACAGAGTTACAGCTTTCCCCTCAAGAAGCCTTTCGCTAAGACAGTTCTTGTGGAATTGGCAAAGTGATATTTGGAAGCCCATAGAGGGCTATGGTGAAAAAGGAAATATCCTCAGATGAAATCTGGAAAGAAGCTTTCTGAGAAACTGCTTAGTGTTCTGTTAATTCATCTCACAGAGTTACATCTGTATTTCGTGGATCTCTTTGCTAGCCTTATTTCTGTGGAATCTGAGAACAGATATTTCGGATCCCTTTGAAGACTATAGGGCCAAAGGAAATATCCTCCGATAACAAAGAGAAAGAAGCTTTCTGAGAAACTTCTTTGTGTTCTGTGAAATCATCTCACAGAGTTACAGCTTTCCCCTCAAGAAGCCTTTCGCTAAGACAGTTCTTGTGGAATTGGCAAAGTGATATTTGGAAGCCCATAGAGGGCTATGGTGAAAAAGGAAATATCCTCAGATGAAATCTGGAAAGAAGCTTTCTGAGAAACTGCTTAGTGTTCTGTTAATTCATCTCACAGAGTTACATCTGTATTTCGTGGATCTCTTTGCTAGCCTTATTTCTGTGGAATCTGAGAACAGATATTTCGGATCCCTTTGAAGACTATAGGGCCAAAGGAAATATCCTCCGATAACAAAGAGAAAGAAGCTTTCTGAGAAACTTCTTTGTGTTCTGTGAAATCATCTCACAGAGTTACAGCTTTCCCCTCAAGAAGCCTTTCGCTAAGACAGTTCTTGTGGAATTGGCAAAGTGATATTTGGAAGCCCATAGAGGGCTATGGTGAAAAAGGAAATATCCTCAGATGAAATCTGGAAAGAAGCTTTCTGAGAAACTGCTTAGTGTTCTGTTAATTCATCTCACAGAGTTACATCTGTATTTCGTGGATCTCTTTGCTAGCCTTATTTCTGTGGAATCTGAGAACAGATATTTCGGATCCCTTTGAAGACTATAGGGCCAAAGGAAATATCCTCCGATAACAAAGAGAAAGAAGCTTTCTGAGAAACTTCTTTGTGTTCTGTGAAATCATCTCACAGAGTTACAGCTTTCCCCTCAAGAAGCCTTTCGCTAAGACAGTTCTTGTGGAATTGGCAAAGTGATATTTGGAAGCCCATAGAGGGCTATGGTGAAAAAGGAAATATCCTCAGATGAAATCTGGAAAGAAGCTTTCTGAGAAACTGCTTAGTGTTCTGTTAATTCATCTCACAGAGTTACATCTGTATTTCGTGGATCTCTTTGCTAGCCTTATTTCTGTGGAATCTGAGAACAGATATTTCGGATCCCTTTGAAGACTATAGGGCCAAAGGAAATATCCTCCGATAACAAAGAGAAAGAAGCTTTCTGAGAAACTTCTTTGTGTTCTGTGAAATCATCTCACAGAGTTACAGCTTTCCCCTCAAGAAGCCTTTCGCTAAGACAGTTCTTGTGGAATTGGCAAAGTGATATTTGGAAGCCCATAGAGGGCTATGGTGAAAAAGGAAATATCCTCAGATGAAATCTGGAAAGAAGCTTTCTGAGAAACTGCTTAGTGTTCTGTTAATTCATCTCACAGAGTTACATCTGTATTTCGTGGATCTCTTTGCTAGCCTTATTTCTGTGGAATCTGAGAACAGATATTTCGGATCCCTTTGAAGACTATAGGGCCAAAGGAAATATCCTCCGATAACAAAGAGAAAGAAGCTTTCTGAGAAACTTCTTTGTGTTCTGTGAAATCATCTCACAGAGTTACAGCTTTCCCCTCAAGAAGCCTTTCGCTAAGACAGTTCTTGTGGAATTGGCAAAGTGATATTTGGAAGCCCATAGAGGGCTATGGTGAAAAAGGAAATATCCTCAGATGAAATCTGGAAAGAAGCTTTCTGAGAAACTGCTTAGTGTTCTGTTAATTCATCTCACAGAGTTACATCTGTATTTCGTGGATCTCTTTGCTAGCCTTATTTCTGTGGAATCTGAGAACAGATATTTCGGATCCCTTTGAAGACTATAGGGCCAAAGGAAATATCCTCCGATAACAAAGAGAAAGAAGCTTTCTGAGAAACTTCTTTGTGTTCTGTGAAATCATCTCACAGAGTTACAGCTTTCCCTCAAGAAGCCTTTCGCTAAGACAGTTCTTTGTGGAATTGGCAAAGTGATATTTGGAAGCCCATAGAGGGCTATGGTGAAAAAGGAAATATCCTCAGATGAAATCTGGAAAGAAGCTTTCTGAGAAACTGCTTAGTGTTCTGTTAATTCATCTCACAGAGTTACATCTGTATTTCGTGGATCTCTTTGCTAGCCTTATTTCTGTGGAATCTGAGAACAGATATTTCGGATCCCTTTGAAGACTATAGGGCCAAAGGAAATATCCTCCGATAACAAAGAGAAAGAAGCTTTCTGAGAAACTTCTTTGTGTTCTGTGAAATCATCTCACAGAGTTACAGCTTTCCCCTCAAGAAGCCTTTCGCTAAGACAGTTCTTGTGGAATTGGCAAAGTGATATTTGGAAGCCCATAGAGGGCTATGGTGAAAAAGGAAATATCCTCAGATGAAATCTGGAAAGAAGCTTTCTGAGAAACTGCTTAGTGTTCTGTTAATTCATCTCACAGAGTTACATCTGTATTTCGTGGATCTCTTTGCTAGCCTTATTTCTGTGGAATCTGAGAACAGATATTTCGGATCCCTTTGAAGACTATAGGGCCAAAGGAAATATCCTCCGATAACAAAGAGAAAGAAGCTTTCTGAGAAACTTCTTTGTGTTCTGTGAAATCATCTCACAGAGTTACAGCTTTCCCCTCAAGAAGCCTTTCGCTAAGACAGTTCTTGTGGAATTGGCAAAGTGATATTTGGAAGCCCATAGAGGGCTATGGTGAAAAAGGAAATATCCTCAGATGAAATCTGGAAAGAAGCTTTCTGAGAAAACTGCTTAGTGTTCTGTTAATTCATCTCACAGAGTTACATCTGTATTTCGTGGATCTCTTTGCTAGCCTTATTTCTGTGGAATCTGAGAACAGATATTTCGGATCCCTTTGAAGACTATAGGGCCAAAGGAAATATCCTCCGATAACAAAGAGAAAGAAGCTTTCTGAGAAACTTCTTTGTGTTCTGTGAAATCATCTCACAGAGTTACAGCTTTCCCCTCAAGAAGCCTTTCGCTAAGACAGTTCTTGTGGAATTGGCAAAGTGATATTTGGAAGCCCATAGAGGGCTATGGTGAAAAAGGAAATATCCTCAGATGAAATCTGGAAAGAAGCTTTCTGAGAAACTGCTTAGTGTTCTGTTAATTCATCTCACAGAGTTACATCTGTATTTCGTGGATCTCTTTGCTAGCCTTATTTCTGTGGAATCTGAGAACAGATATTTCGGATCCCTTTGAAGACTATAGGGCCAAAGGAAATATCCTCCGATAACAAAGAGAAAGAAGCTTTCTGAGAAACTTCTTTGTGTTCTGTGAAATCATCTCACAGAGTTACAGCTTTCCCCTCAAGAAGCCTTTCGCTAAGACAGTTCTTGTGGAATTGGCAAAGTGATATTTGGAAGCCCATAGAGGGCTATGGTGAAAAAGGAAATATCCTCAGATGAAATCTGGAAAGAAGCTTTCTGAGAAACTGCTTAGTGTTCTGTTAATTCATCTCACAGAGTTACATCTGTATTTCGTGGATCTCTTTGCTAGCCTTATTTCTGTGGAATCTGAGAACAGATATTTCGGATCCCTTTGAAGACTATAGGGCAAAGGAAATATCCTCCGATAACAAAGAGAAAGAAGCTTTCTGAGAAACTTCTTTGTGTTCTGTGAAATCATCTCACAGAGTTACAGCTTTCCCCTCAAGAAGCCTTTCGCTAAGACAGTTCTTGTGGAATTGGCAAAGTGATATTTGGAAGCCCATAGAGGGCTATGGTGAAAAAGGAAATATCCTCAGATGAAATCTGGAAAGAAGCTTTCTGAGAAACTGCTTAGTGTTCTGTTAATTCATCTCACAGAGTTACATCTGTATTTCGTGGATCTCTTTGCTAGCCTTATTTCTGTGGAATCTGAGAACAGATATTTCGGATCCCTTTGAAGACTATAGGGCCAAAGGAAATATCCTCCGATAACAAAGAGAAAGAAGCTTTCTGAGAAACTTCTTTGTGTTCTGTGAAATCATCTCACAGAGTTACAGCTTTCCCTCAAGAAGCCTTTCGCTAAGACAGTTCTTGTGGAATTGGCAAAGTGATATTTGGAAGCCCATAGAGGGCTATGGTGAAAAAGGAAATATCCTCAGATGAAATCTGGAAAGAAGCTTTCTGAGAAACTGCTTAGTGTTCTGTTAATTCATCTCACAGAGTTACATCTGTATTTCGTGGATCTCTTTGCTAGCCTTATTTCTGTGGAATCTGAGAACAGATATTTCGGATCCCTTTGAAGACTATAGGGCCAAAGGAAATATCCTCCGATAACAAAGAGAAAGAAGCTTTCTGAGAAACTTCTTTGTGTTCTGTGAAATCATCTCACAGAGTTACAGCTTTCCCCTCAAGAAGCCTTTCGCTAAGACAGTTCTTGTGGAATTGGCAAAGTGATATTTGGAAGCCCATAGAGGGCTATGGTGAAAAAGGAAATATCCTCAGATGAAATCTGGAAAGAAGCTTTCTGAGAAACTGCTTAGTGTTCTGTTAATTCATCTCACAGAGTTACATCTGTATTTCGTGGATCTCTTTGCTAGCCTTATTTCTGTGGAATCTGAGAACAGATATTTCGGATCCCTTTGAAGACTATAGGGCCAAAGGAAATATCCTCCGATAACAAAGAGAAAGAAGCTTTCTGAGAAACTTCTTTGTGTTCTGTGAAATCATCTCACAGAGTTACAGCTTTCCCCTCAAGAAGCCTTTCGCTAAGACAGTTCTTGTGGAATTGGCAAAGTGATATTTGGAAGCCCATAGAGGGCTATGGTGAAAAAGGAAATATCCTCAGATGAAATCTGGAAAGAAGCTTTCTGAGAAACTGCTTAGTGTTCTGTTAATTCATCTCACAGAGTTACATCTGTATTTCGTGGATCTCTTTGCTAGCCTTATTTCTGTGGAATCTGAGAACAGATATTTCGGATCCCTTTGAAGACTATAGGGCCAAAGGAAATATCCTCCGATAACAAAGAGAAAGAAGCTTTCTGAGAAACTGCTATGGTGAAAAAGGAAATATCCTCAGATGAAATCTGGAAAGAAGCTTTCTGAGAAACTGCTTAGTGTTCTGTTAATTCATCTCACAGAGTTACATCTGTATTTCGTGGATCTCTTTGCTAGCCTTATTTCTGTGGAATCTGAGAACAGATATTTCGGATCCCTTTGAAGACTATAGGGCCAAAGGAAATATCCTCCGATAACAAAGAGAAAGAAGCTTTCTGAGAAACTTCTTTGTGTTCTGTGAAATCATCTCACAGAGTTACAGCTTTCCCCTCAAGAAGCCTTTCGCTAAGACAGTTCTTGTGGAATTGGCAAAGTGATATTTGGAAGCCCATAGAGGGCTATGGTGAAAAAGGAAATATCCTCAGATGAAATCTGGAAAGAAGCTTTCTGAGAAACTGCTTAGTGTTCTGTTAATTCATCTCAGAGAGTTACATCTGTATTTCGTGGATCTCTTTGCTAGCCTTATTTCTGTGGAATCTGAGAACAGATATTTCGGATCCCTTTGAAGACTATAGGGCCAAAGGAAATATCCTCCGATAACAAAGAGAAAGAAGCTTTCTGAGAAACTTCTTTGTGTTCTGTGAAATCATCTCACAGAGTTACAGCTTTTCCCTCAAGAAGCCTTTCGCTAAGACAGTTCTTGTGGAATTGGCAAAGTGATATTTGGAAGCCCATAGAGGGCTATGGTGAAAAAGGAAATATCCTCAGATGAAATCTGGAAAGAAGCTTTCTGAGAAACTGCTTAGTGTTCTGTTAATTCATCTCACAGAGTTACATCTGTATTTCGTGGATCTCTTTGCTAGCCTTATTTCTGTGGAATCTGAGAACAGATATTTCGGATCCCTTTGAAGACTATAGGGCCAAAGGAAATATCCTCCGATAACAAAGAGAAAGAAGCTTTCTGAGAAACTTCTTTGTGTTCTGTGAAATCATCTCACAGAGTTACAGCTTTCCCCTCAAGAAGCCTTTCGCTAAGACAGTTCTTGTGGAATTGGCAAAGTGATATTTGGAAGCCCATAGAGGGCTATGGTGAAAAAGGAAATATCCTCAGATGAAATCTGGAAAGAAGCTTTCTGAGAAACTGCTTAGTGTTCTGTTAATTCATCTCACAGAGTTACATCTGTATTTCGTGGATCTCTTTGCTAGCCTTATTTCTGTGGAATCTGAGAACAGATATTTCGGATCCCTTTGAAGACTATAGGGCCAAAGGAAATATCCTCCGATAACAAAGAGAAAGAAGCTTTCTGAGAAACTTCTTTGTGTTCTGTGAAATCATCTCACAGAGTTACAGCTTTCCCTCAAGAAGCCTTTCGCTAAGACAGTTCTTGTGGAATTGGCAAAGTGATATTTGGAAGCCCATAGAGGGCTATGGTGAAAAAGGAAATATCCTCAGATGAAATCTGGAAAGAAGCTTTCTGAGACTGCTTAGTGTTCTGTTAATTCATCTCACAGAGTTACATCTGTATTTCGTGGATCTCTTTGCTAGCCTTATTTCTGTGGAATCTGAGAACAGATATTTCGGATCCCTTTGAAGACTATAGGGCCAAAGGAAATATCCTCCGATAACAAAGAGAAAGAAGCTTTCTGAGAAACTTCTTTGTGTTCTGTGAAATCATCTCACAGAGTTACAGCTTTCCCCTCAAGAAGCCTTTCGCTAAGAGTTCTTGTGGAATTGGCAAAGTGATATTTGGAAGCCCATAGAGGGCTATGGTGAAAAAGGAAATATCCTCAGATGAAATCTGGAAAGAAGCTTTCTGAGAAACTGCTTAGTGTTCTGTTAATTCATCTCACAGAGTTACATCTGTATTTCGTGGATCTCTTTGCTAGCCTTATTTCTGTGGAATCTGAGAACAGATATTTCGGATCCCTTTGAAGACTACTATAGGGCCAAAGGAAATATCCTCCGATAACAAAGAGAAAGAAGCTTTCTGAGAAACTTCTTTGTGTTCTGTGAAATCATCTCACAGAGTTACAGCTTTCCCCTCAAGAAGCCTTTCGCTAAGACAGTTCTTGTGGAATTGGCAAAGTGATATTTGGAAGCCCATAGAGGGCTATGGTGAAAAAAGGAAATATCCTCAGATGAAATCTGGAAAGAAGCTTTCTGAGAAACTGCTTAGTGTTCTGTTAATTCATCTCACAGAGTTACATCTGTATTTCGTGGATCTCTTTGCTAGCCTTATTTCTGTGGAATCTGAGAACAGATATTTCGGATCCCTTTGAAGACTATAGGGCCAAAGGAAATATCCTCCGATAACAAAGAGAAAGAAGCTTTCTGAGAAACTTCTTTGTGTTCTGTGAAATCATCTCACAGAGTTACAGCTTTCCCTCAAGAAGCCTTTCGCTAAGACAGTTCTTGTGGAATTGGCAAAGTGATATTTGGAAGCCCATAGAGGGCTATGGTGAAAAAGGAAATATCCTCAGATGAAATCTGGAAAGAAGCTTTCTGAGAAACTGCTTAGTGTTCTGTTAATTCATCTCACAGAGTTACATCTGTATTTCGTGGATCTCTTTGCTAGCCTTATTTCTGTGGAATCTGAGAACAGATATTTCGGATCCCTTTGAAGACTATAGGGCCAAAGGAAATATCCTCCGATAACAAAGAGAAAGAAGCTTTCTGAGAAACTTCTTTGTGTTCTGTGAAATCATCTCACAGAGTTACAGCTTTCCCCTCAAGAAGCCTTTCGCTAAGACAGTTCTTGTGGAATTGGCAAAGTGATATTTGGAAGCCCATAGAGGGCTATGGTGAAAAAGGAAATATCCTCAGATGAAATCTGGAAAGAAGCTTTCTGAGAAACTGCTTAGTGTGTTCTGTTAATTCATCTCACAGAGTTACATCTGTATTTCGTGGATCTCTTTGCTAGCCTTATTTCTGTGGAATCTGAGAACAGATATTTCGGATCCCTTTGAAGACTATAGGGCCAGAGGAAATATCCTCCGATAACAAAGAGAAAGAAGCTTTCTGAGAAACTTCTTTGTGTTCTGTGAAATCATCTCACAGAGTTACAGCTTTCCCCTCAAGAAGCCTTTCGCTAAGACAGTTCTTGTGGAATTGGCAAAGTGATATTTGGAAGCCCTTAGAGGGCTATGGTGAAAAAGGAAATATCCTCAGATGAAATCTGGAAAGAAGCTTTCTGAGAAACTGCTTAGTGTTCTGTTAATTCATCTCACAGAGTTACATCTGTATTTCGTGGATCTCTTTGCTAGCCTTATTTCTGTGGAATCTGAGAACAGATATTTCGGATCCCTTTGAAGACTATAGGGCCAAAGGAAATATCCTCCGATAACAAAGAGAAAGAAGCTTTCTGAGAAACTTCTTTGTGTTCTGTGAAATCATCTCACAGAGTTACAGCTTTCCCCTCAAGAAGCCTTTCGCTAAGACAGTTCTTGTGGAATTGGCAAAGTGATATTTGGAAGCCCATAGAGGCTATGGTGAAAAAGGAAATATCCTCAGATGAAATCTGGAAAGAAGCTTTCTGAGAAACTGCTTAGTGTTCTGTTAATTCATCTCACAGAGTTACATCTGTTTTCGTGGATCTCTTTGCTAGCCTTATTTCTGTGGAATCTGAGAACAGATATTTCGGATCCCTTTGAAGACTATAGGGCCAAAGGAAATATCCTCGATAAACAAAGAGAAAGAAGCTTTCTGAAAAACTTCTTTGTGTTCTGTGAAATCATCTCACAGAGTTACAGCTTTCCCCTCAAGAAGCCTTTCGCTAAGACAGTTCTTGTGGAATTTGCAAAGTGATATTTGGAAGCCCATAGAGGGCTATGGGGGATCCCATGATGGCTACAGTGAAAAAGGAAATATCTTCAGATAAAAACTGAAACGAAGCCTTCTGAGAAACTGCATTGTGTTCTGTGAATGTATCTCACAGAGTTACACTTTTCTGTTCACTAACCAGTTTGCTAAGACAGTTTCTTTGAAATCTGCAGTGGGAGATTTCTTTACCCAGTGAAGCTTATGGTGACAAAGAAATATCCTCAGATAAAAGGAAAGAAGCTTTCTCAGAAACTTCTTTGTGATGTGAAAATTCAACTCACTGAGTTACAGCTGTGTTTCATAGAGCTGTTTGCTAGTCCAGTTTTGGTTGAATCTGCGAACCAATATTTCGGATCTCTTGGAGGAATATATAGCCAAAGGAAATGTCCACAAATAAAAAATGAGAAAGAAGATTTCTGAGAAATGTCTTTCTGATCTCTGAGTTCATTTCACAGAGTTACTACTTTTCTGTCCTTTTAGCTGTTTCCTAACACTCTTCTCGTGGAATCTGCAAAGAGATATTTCGGAGCCCATTGAGGGCTACAGTGACAAAGGAAATATCTTCAGATGAAAACTGAAAGAAGCGTTCTAGGAAACTGTTATGTGACGCATGCATTCATCTCACACTGTTCCACATTTCTGTTAATGTAGCTATTTGCTAACCATCTTCTCATGGAATCTGCTAAGTGATATTTGGGAGCTCATTGAGGGGTACAGTGACAAAGGAAATATCTTCAAATAAAAACGGAAAAGAAGCATTCAGAGAAAGTGCTATGTGACCAGTGAATTCATCTCACAGAGTTCCACCTTTCTGTCCATGTAGCTGTTTGCTAACTTTCTTCTCGTGGAATCTGCTAAGTGATATTTGGGAGCACATTGAGGAGTACAGTGAAAAAGGAAGTATCTTCAGATAAAAACTGAAAAGAAGCATTCTGAGAAACTTCTGTGTTACTCGTGAGTTCATCAATCAGAGTACCACATTTCAGTTCACGTAGCTATTTGCTAACACTCTCTCATGGAATCTGCTAAGTGATATTTGGGAGCGCATTGACGGCTACAGTTAAAAAGGAATTATCTTCAAATAAAAACAGAAAAGAAGCATTCTGAGAAAATACTATGTGACCAGTGAATTCATCTCACAGAGTGCCACCTTTCTGTCCATGTAGCTGTTTGCTAACACTCTTCTCGTGGAATCTGCAAAGAGATATTTCGGAGCTCATTGAGGGCTACAGTGACAAAGGAAATATCTTCAGATAAATACAGTAAGGAATCATTAAAAGAAACTTCTTGTGTCCCTTGCATTCATCTCACAGAGTTCCACCTTTTTGTTAATGTAGCTACTTGCTAACACTCTTCTCGTGGAATCTCCTAAGTGATATTTGGGAACACATTGAGGGCTACAGTGACAATGGAAATATCTTCAGATAAAAACTGAAAAAAGCGTTCTGAGAAACTTCTGGGTTACCTGTGCATTCACCTCTCAGAGTTCCATATTTCTGTTCATGTAGCTATTTGCTAACACTATTCTCATTAAATCTGGTAATTGATACTTGGGATCGAATTGACGGCTAAGTGAAAAGGGAAATATCTCTTTAGATAAAACCTGAAATGAAGCATTCTGGAAACTTCTATGTGAGTCATACATTCATCTCACAGAGTTCCACCTTTCTGTTAATGGAGCTATTTGCTAACCCTCTTCTCATCGAATCTGTTAATTAATGTATGGGATCGCATTGACAGCTACAGTGAAAAACGAAATATCTTCAGATAAAAGCTGAAACGAAGCATTCTGAGAAACTTCTATGTGGACCCAATTTGGGAGGCCGAGACGGGCGGATCACGAGGTAAGGAGATCGAGACCATCCTGGCTAACACGGTGAAAACCCGTCTCTAATAAAAATACAAAAAACTAGCCGGGTGAAGTGGCGGGCGCCTGTAGTCCCAGCAACTTGGGAGGCTGAGGCAGGAGAATGGCGTGAACCCGGGAGGCAGAGCTTGCAGTGAGCTGAGATCCGCCCACTGCACTCCAGCCTGGGCGACAGAGCATGACACCGTCTCAAGAAAAAAAAAAAAAAAAAGAAAGAAACTTCTATGTGACCCATGCATTCATCTCACGAAGTTCTACCTTTCTGTTTATGTAGCTATTTGCTAACACTCTTCTCATGGAATCTGCTAAGTGAGATTTGGGAGCATATTGAGGGCTACTGTGACGATGGAAATACCTTCAGATAAAAACTGAAAGGAAGCGTTCTGAGAAACTTCTGTGTTACACGGGCATTCATCTCTCAGAGTTCCACATTTCTGTTCATGTAGCTATTTGCTAACACTCTTCTCATGGAATCTGCTAAGTGATATTTGGGAGCACATTGAGGACTTCAGTGACAATGGAAATATCTTCAGATAAAAACTGAATGGAAGCGTTCTGAGAAACTTCTGTGTTACCCGTGAATTCATCTCTCAGATTTCCACATTACTGTTCATGTAGCTATTTCCTAACACTCTTCTCTTGGAATCTGCTAATTGATATTTGCGATCACATTGACGGCTACAGTGAAAAAGGAAATATCTTCAGGTAAAAACTGAAAGGAAGCGTTCTAAGAAACTTCTGTGTTACTCGTGCATTCCTCTCTCAGTGTTCCAACTTTCTGTTAATGTAGCTATTTGCTAACACTCTTCTCATGGAATCTGCTAAGTGATATTTGGGAGCACTTTGAGGGGTTCAATAACAATGGAAATATCTTCACATAAAACTGAAAGGAAGCGTTCTGAGAAACTTCTGTGTTACCCGTGCATTCATCTCTCAGAATTCCACATTTCTCTTTATGTAGCTATTTGCTAACACTTTTCTCATAGAAATTGCTAAGTGATATTTGGGAGCGCATTGACAGCTACAGTGAAAAAGGAATTACCTTCAGATAAAAACTGAAAAGAAGCGCTCTGATAAACTGTATTGTGATGTGTGAATGTAACTCACAGAGTTACACTTTTCTGTTCATTGACCAGTTTGCTTACACAGTTTACTTGAAATCTGCAGTGGGAGATTTCTTTACCCAATGAAGCTTATGGTGACAAAGGGAATATCTTCAGATAAAAAGTAGAAAGAAGCTTTCTGAAAAACTGCTTTGTGATGTGTGAATTCAAGTCACTGAGTTACAGTTGTGTTTCATAGAGCTGTTTACTAGTCCAGTGTGGGTTGAATCTGAGAACCGATATTTCAGATCTCTTGGAGGAGTATACAGCCAAAGGAAATCTCCCCAGATAAAAAGGAGAAAGAAGATTTCTGAGAAATGTCTTTCTGATCTCTGAGTTCATCTCACAGAGTTCCAATTTTCTGTCCATGTAGCTGATTTATAACACTCTTCTCGTGGAATGTGCAAAGAGATATTTCGGAGCTCATTGAAGGCTACAGTGACAAAGGAAATATCTTAAGATAAAAACTGAAAGGAAGCGTTCTAAGAAACTTCTATGTGACCCATGCATTCATCTCACACAGTTCCACATTTCTGTTAATGTAGCTATTTGCTAACTCTCTTCTCATGGAATCTGCTAAGTGATATTTGGGAGCACATTGAGGGGTACAGTGACAAAGGAAGTATCTTCACATAAAAACTGAAAAGAAGCATTCTGAGAAACTACTACGTGACCAGTGAATTCATCTCACAGGGTTCCACCTTTCTGTCCATGTGGCTGTTTGCTAACACTCTTCTCGTGGAATCTGCAAAGAGATATTTCGGAGCTCATTGAGGGCTACAGTGACAAAGGAAACATCTTCAGATAAATACTGAAAGGAAGCGTTCTGAGAAACTTCTATGTGACCAGTGAATACATCTCACAGAGTTCCACCTTTCTGTTAATGTCGCTATTTTCTAACACTCTTCTCGTTAAATCTGCTAAGTGATATTTGGGAGCACATTGAGGGCTACTGTGACAATGGAAATATCTTCACATAAAAAGTGAAAGGAAGAGTTCTGAGAAACTTCTATGTGACCAGTGAATTCATCTCACAGAGTTCCACATTTCTCTTCATGTAGCCATTTCCTAACACTCTTCTCATGGAATCTGCTAAGTGATATTTGGGAGCGCATTGGAGGCTACAGTGAAAAAGGAAATATCTTCAGATGAAAACTGAAACGAAGCGTTCTGAGAAACTGCATTGTGACGTGTGAATGTAAATCACAGAGTTATACTTTTCTGTTCATTGACCAGTTTGCTCACACAGTTTACTTGAAATCTACAGTGGGAGATTTCTTTACCCAATGAAGCTTATTGTGACAAAGGAAATATCCTCCGATAAAAAGTAGAAACAACCTTTCCGAGAAACGGCTTTGTGATGTGTGAATTCAACTCACTGAGTTACAGCTGTGTTTCATAGAGCTGTTTGCTACTCCAGCTTTGGTTGAATCTGAGAACCGTTATTTCCGATCTCCTGGAGCTGTATACAGCCAAAGGAAATATCCCCAGATAAAAACGAGAAAGAATATTTCTGAGAAATTTCTTTCTGATCTCTGAGTTCATCATCTCACAGAGTTCCACCTTTCTGTCCATGTAGCTGTTTCGTAACACTCTTCTCGTGGAATCTGCAAAGAGATATTTCAGAGCTCATTGAGAGCCACACTGACAAAATATCTTCCAATAAAAACTAAAAGGAAACGTTCCAAGAAACTTCTATGTGACCCATGCATTCATCTCTAACATTTCCACATTTCTGTTAATGGAGCTATTTGCTAACACTCTTCTCATGGAATCTGCTAAGTGAGATTTGGGAGCATATTGAGGGCTACTGTGACGATGGAAATATCTTCAGATAAAAACTGAAAGGAAGCGTACTGAGAAACTTCTGTGTTACCCGTGCATTCATCTCTCAGAGTTCCACATTTCTGTTCATGTAGCTATTTGCTAACACTCTTCTCATGGAATCTGCTAAGTGATACTTGGGAGCACATTGAGGGCTTCAGTGACAATGGAAATATCTTCAGATAAAAACTGAAAGGAAGCATTCTGAGAAACTGCATTGTGACGTGTGAATGCAACTCACAGAGTTACAATTTTCTGTTCATTGATCAGTTTGCTAACACAGTTTTCTTGAAATCTGCAGTGGGAGATTTCTTTACCCAATGAAGCTTATGGTGAAAAAGGAAATATCCTCAGATAAAAAGTAGAAAGAAGCTTTCTGAGAAACTGCTTTGTGATGTGTGAATTCAACTCCCTGAGTTACAGTTGTGTTTCATAGAGCAGTTTGCTAGTCCAGTTCTGGTTGAATCTGAGAACCGATATTTCAGATCTCTTGGAGGAGTATACAGCCAAAGGAAATATCCCCAGATAAAAACGAGAAAGAAGATTTCTAAGAAATGTCTTTCTGATCTCTGAGTTCATCTCACAGAGTTCCACCTTTCTGTCCATGTAACTGTTTGCTAACACTCTTCTCGTGGAATCTGTGAAGAGATATTTTGGAGCTCATTGAGGGCTACAGTGATAAAGGAAATATCTTCAGATAAATACTGAAAGGAAGCGTTCTAAGAAACTTCTATGTGACCCGTGCATTCATCGCACAGTGTTCCACCTTTCTGTTAATGTAGCTATATGCTAACACTCTTCCATGGAATCCGCTAAGTGATATATGGGAGCACTTTGAGGGGTACAGTGACAATGGAAGTATCTTCAGATAAAAACTGAAAGGAAGCGTTCTGAGAAACTTCTGTGTTACCCGTACATTCATCTCTCAGAGTTCCACATTTCTCTTCATATACCTATTTGCTAACACTCTTCTCATGGAAACTGCTGAGTGATATTTTGGAGCGCATTGACGGCAACAGTGAAAAAAGAAATATCTTCAGATACAAACTGAAACAAAGCGTTCTGAGAAACTGCATTGTGACGTATGAATGTAACTCACAGAGTTACACTTTTCTGTTCATTGACCAGTTTGCTTACACAGTTTACTTGAAATCTGCAGTGGGAGATTTCTTTACCCAATGAAGCTTATGGTGACAAAGGAAATATCTTCAGATAAAAAGTAGAAAGAAGCTTTCAGAAAAACTGCTTTGTGATGTGAGAATTCAAGTCACTGAGTTACAGTTGTGTTTCATAGAGCTGTTTACTAGTCCAGTGTTGGTTGAATCTGAGAACCGATATTTCGGATCTCTTTCAGGAGTATACAGCCAAAGGAAATCTCCCCAGATAAAAGGAGAAAGAAGATTTCTGAGAAATGTCTTTCTGATCTCTGAGTTCATCTCACAGAGTTCCAACTTTCTGTCCATGTAGCTGATTCATAACACTCTTCTCGTGGAATGTGCAAAGAGATATTTCGGAGCTCATTGAAGGCTACAGTGACAAAGGAAATATCTTAAGATAAAAACTGAAAGGAAGCGTTCTAAGAAACTTCTATGTGACCCATGCATTCATCTCACACAGTTCCACATTTCTGTTAATGTAGCTATTTGCTAACTCTCTTCTCATGGAATCTGCTAAGTGATATTTGGGAGCACATTGAGGGGTTCAGTGACAAAGGAAGTATCTTCACATAAAAACTGAAAAGAAGCATTCTGAGAAACTACTACGTGACCAGTGAATTCATCTCACAGGGTTCCACCTTTCTGTCCATGTGGCTGTTTGCTAACACTCTTCTCGTGGAATCTGCAAAGAGATATTTCAGAGCTCATTGAGGGCTACAGTGACAAAGGAAACATCTTCAGATAAATACTGAAAGGAAGCGTTCTGAGAAACTTCTATGTGACCAGTGAATTCATCTCACAGAGTTCCACCTTTTCTATTCATGTAGCTGTTTGGTAACAATCTTCTCATGAAATCTGGTAATTGATATTTGGGATCGCATTGACGGCGACAGTGATAAAGGAAATACCTTCAGATAAAAACTGAATCGAAGCGTTCTGAGAAACTTCTATGTGACCCATGCATTCATCTCACAGAGTTCCACCTTTCTGTTAATGTCGCTATTTTCTAACACTCTTCTCGTTAAATCTGCTAAGTGGTATTTGGGAGCCACATTGAGGGCTACTGTGACAATGGAAATATCTTCACATAAAAAGTGAAAGGAAGAGTTCTGAGAAACTTCTATATGACGAGTGAATTCATCTCACAGAGTTCCACATTTCTCTTCATGTAGCCGTTTCCTAACACTCTTCTCATGGAATCTGCTAAGTGATATTTGGGAGCGCATTGGAGGCTACAGTGAAAAAGGAAATATCTTCAGATGAAAACTGAAACGAAGCGTTCTGAGAAACTGCATTGTGACGTGTGAATGTAAATCACAGAGTTATACTTTTCTGTTCATTGACCAGTTTGCTCACACAGTTTACTTGAAATCTACAGTGGGAGATTTCTTTACCCAATGAAGCTTATCGTGACAAAGGAAATATCCTCCGATAAAAAGTAGAAACAACCTTTCCGAGAAACAGCTTTGTGATGTGTGAATTCAACTCACTGAGTTACAGCTGTGTTTCATAGAGCTGTTTGCTACTCCAGTTTTGGTTGAATCTGAGAACCGTTATTTCCGATCTCCTGGAGCTGTACACAGCCAAAGGAAATATCCCCAGATAAAAACGAGAAAGAATATTTCTGAGAAATTTCTTTCTGATCTCTGAGTTCATCTCACAGAGTTCCACCTTTCTGTCCATGTAGCTGTTTCGTAACACTCTTCTCGTGGAATCTGCAAAGAGATATTTCAGAGCTCATTGAGAGCCACACTGACAAAATATCTTCCAATAAAAACTAAAAGGAAACGTTTCAAGAAACTTCTATGTGACCCATGCATTCATCTCTCACATTTCCACATTTCTGTTAATGGAGCTATTTGCTAACACTCTTCTCATGGAATCTGCTAAGTGATATTTGGGAGCACATTGAGGGCTTCAGTGACAATGGAAATATCTTCAGATAAAAACTGAAAGGAAGCATTCTGAGAAACTGTATTGTGACGTGTGAATGCAACTCACAGAGTTACAATTTTCTTTTCATTGATCAGTTTGCTAACACAGTTTTCTTGAAATCTGCAGTGGGAGATTTCTTTACCCAATGAAGCTTATGGTGACAAAGGAAATATCCTCAGATAAAAAGTAGAAAGAAGCTTTCTGAGAAACTGCTTTGTGATGTGTGAATTCAACTCACTGAGTTACAGTTGTGTTTCATAGAGCAGTTTGCTAGTCCAGTTTCTGGTTGAATCTGAGAACCGATATTTCAGATCTCTTGGAGGAGTATACAGCCAAAGGAAATATCCCCAGATAAAAACGAGAAGGAAGATTTCTAAGAAATGACTTTCTGATCTCTGAGATCATCTCACAGAGTTCCACCTTTCTGTTCATGTAGCTGTTTCCTAAGACTCTTCTCGTGGAATCTGCAAAGAGATATTTTAGAGCTCATTGAGGGCTACAGTGACAAAGGAAATAACTTCAGATAAAAACTGAAAGGAAGCTTTCTAAGAAACTTCTATGTGACCCATGCATTCCTCTCACACAGTTCCACCCTTTTGTTAATGTAGCTATTTGCTAACACTCTTCTCATGGAATCTGTTAAGTGATATTTGGGATCGCATTAATGGCTACAGTTAAAAATGAAATATCTTCAGATAAAATCTGAAAGGAAGCGTTCTGAGAAACTTCTGTGTTACCCGTGCATGCACCTCTCAGAGTTCCACATTTCTGTTCATGTAACTATTTGCTAAATCTCTTCTCATGTAATCTGGTAATTGATATTTGAGATCGCATTGATGGCGACAGAGATAAAGGAAATATCTTCAGATAAAAAGTGAATCGAAGCGTTCTGAGAAACTTCTACTTGACCCGTGTATTCATCTCTCAGAGTTCCACCATTCTGTTAATGTACCTATTTGCTAAAACCCTTCTCATGGAATCTGCTAAGTGATATTTGGGAGTGCATGGACGGCTACAGTGAAAAAGGAAATATCTTCAGATAATAACTGAAAGGAAGCGTTCTGAGAAACTCTTGTGATGTGGGAATGTAACTCTCAGAGTTACACATTTCTCTTCATTGACCTGGTTGCTAACTCGGGTTTCTCTAAAACTGCAGTTGGAGATTTCTTTACCGAATAAAGCTAATGATGACAAAGGAAATATCCTCAGAGAAAAAGTAGAACGAAGCTGTCTGAGAAACTGCTTTGTGATATGTGAATTCAACTCACTGAGTTACAACTGTGTTTCATAGGGAAGTTTGCTAGTCCAGTTTTGGTTTAACATTAGAAGCGATATTTCGGATCGCTTGCAGGAGTATACAGCCAAAGGAAATATCCCCAGATAAAAACGAGAAAGAAAATTTCTGAGAAATGTCTTTCTGATCTCTGAATTCATCTCACAGAGTTCCACCTTTCTGTCCATGTAGCTGTTTGCTAACACTCTTCTCGTGGAATCTGCAAAGTGATATTTCGGAGCTCATTGAGTGAGTCAGTGACAAAGGAAATATCTTCAGATAAAAACTGAAAGGAAGAATTCTGAGAAACTTCTATGTGACCCGTGCATTCATCTCAGAGAATTACCCCTTTCTGTTCATGTAGCTCTTTGCTAACACTCTTCTCGTGGAAATTGCTAAGTGATATTTGGGACCCCATTGCTGGCTACAGTGAAAAAGGAAATATCTTCACATAAAAAATGAAAGGAAGCGTTCTGAGAAACTTCTGTGTTACCCGTGCATTCATCTCTCAGAGTTCCACATTTCTGTTCATGTAGCTATTTGCTAACTCTCTTCTCATGTAAATCTGCTAAGTGATATTTGGGAGCGCATTGACGACTACTGTGAAAAAGGAAATTTCTTCAGATTAAAAAAATGAAACGAAGCATTCTGAGAAACTTCTATGTGACCCGTGGATTCATCTCACAGAGTTCCAGCTTTCTGTTAATGTAGCTATTTGCTAACACTCTTCTCATGGAATCTGCTAAGTGATATTTGGGAGTGCATGGACGGCTACAGTGAAAAAGGAAATATCTTCAGATAAAAACTGAAAGAAAGTGTTCTGAGTAACTTCATGTTACCAGTGCATTCATCTCTCAGAGTTCCACATTTCTGTAAAGGTAGCTATTTGCTAAACTCTCTTTCCGTGGAATCTGCTAAGTGATATTTAGGACCGCATTGACGGCTCTAGTGAAAAAGGAAATATCTTCAGATAAATACTGAAAAGAAGCGTTTTGTGAAACTGCATTGTGACGTGTGAATGTAACACAAAGAGTTACACTTTTCTGTTCATTGACCAGTTTGCTAACACAGTTTTCTTGAAATCTGCAGTGGGAGATTTCTTTCCCAATAAAGCTTACGCTGAAGAAGGAAATATCCTCAGAGAAAAAGTAGAAAGAAGCTTTCTGAGAAACTGCTTTGTGATGTGTGAATTGAACTCACTGAGTTACAGCGGTGTTTCATAGAGCTGTTTGCTAGTACAGGTATGGTTGAATCTGAGAAGCGATATTTAGGATCGCCTGGAGGAGTATACAGCCTAAGGAAATTTCCCCAGTTAAAAGGGAGAAAGAAGATTTATGAGAAATGTCTTTCTGATCTCTGAGTTCATCTCACAGAGTTCCACTTTTCTGTCCATGTAGCTGTTGGCTAACACTCTTCTCGTGGAATCTGCAAAGAGATATTTCGGGTTCATTGAGGGCTACAGTGACAAAAGAAATATCTTCAGATAAAAACTGAAAGGAAGCGTTCTGAGAAACTTCTATGTGACCTGTTAATTCATGTAACAGAGTTCCATCCTTCTGTTCATGTAGCTGTTTGCTAACATTCTTCTCATGGAGTCTACTAAGTGACATTTGGGACCGCATTGCCGGCTACAGTGAAAAAGGAAATATCTTCAGATAAAAACTGAAAGGAAGCGTTCTGAGAAACTTCGGTGTTACCCGTGCATTCATCTCTCAGAGTTCCACATTTCTGTTCATGTAGCTATTTGCTAACTCTCTTCTCATGGAATGTGCTAAGTGATATTTGGGAGCGCATTGACGGCTACAGTGAAAAAGGATTTATCTTCAGATACAAAATGAAATGAAGCGTTCTGAGAAACTGCATTGTGACGTTTGAATGTAACTCACAGAGTTACACATTTCTGTTCATTGACCTGGTTGCTAACTCAAGTTTCTTGAAATCTGCAGCGGGAGATTTCTTTACCCAATGAAGCTTATGGTGACAAAGGAAATATCCTCAGAGAAAAAGTAGAAAGAAAGCTTTCTGAGAAACTGCTTTGTGATATGTGAATTCCACTCACTGAGTTACAGCTGTGTTTCATAGAGAAGTTTGCTAGTCCAGTTTTGGTTGAACCTGAGAAGTGATATTTCGGATTGCTTGCAGCAGTATACAGCCTAAGGAAATTTCCCCAGATGTAAAAGAGAAAGAAGATTTCTGAGAAATGTCTTTCTGCTCTCTGAGTTCATCTCACAAAGTTCCTCCTTTCTGTCCATGTAGCTGTTTGCTAACTCTCTTCTCGTGGAATCTGTAAAGTGATATTTCGGAGCTCATTGAGGGCGTCAGTGACAAAGGAAATATCTTCAGATAAAAAACTGAAAGGAAGAATTCTGAGAAACTTCTATGTGACCCTTCCATTCATCTCACAGAGTTCCCTCTTTCTGTTCATGTAGCTCTTTGCTAACACTCTTCTCGTGGAAATTGCTAAGTGATATTTGGGACCCCATTGCTGGCTACAGTGAAAAAGGAAATATCTTCAGATAAAAACTGAAAGGAAGCGTTCTGAGAATCTTCTGTGGTACCCGTGCATTCATCTCTCAGAGTTCCTCATTTCTGTTCATGTAGCTATTTGCTAACTCTCTTTTCATGTAATCTGCTAAGTGATATTTGGGAGCACATTGACGACTACAGTGAAAAAGGAAATTTCTTCAGATTAAAAAAATGAAACGAAGTGTTCTGAGAAACTTCGATGTGACCGTGGATTCATCTCACAGAGTTCCAGGTTTCTGTTAATGTAGCTATTTGCTAACACTCTTCTCATGGAATCTGCTAAGTGATATTTGGAAGTGCATGGATGGCTACAGTGAAAAAGGAAATATCTTCAGATAAAAACTGAAAGAAAGTGTTCTGAGTAACTTCTGTGTTACCAGTCCATTCATCTCTCTGAGTTCCACATTTCTGTACACGTAGCTATTTGCTAACTCTCTTTCCGTGGAATCCGCTAAGTGATATTTTGGAGCGCATTGACGGCTACAGTGAAAAAGGAATTATCCTCAGATAAAAAATGAAATGAAGCCTTCCGAAAAACTGCATTGTGACGTGTGAATGTAATTCACAGAGTTACACTTTTCTGTTCATTGACCAGGTTGCTGACTCAAGTTTCTTGCAATCTGCAGTGGGAGATTTCTTTACCCAATGAAGCTTATGGTGACAAAGGAAATATCCTCAGAGAAAAAGTAGAACGAAGCTGTCTGAGAAACTGCTTTGTGATATGTGAATTCAAGTCACAGAGTTACAGCTGTGTTTCATAGACAAGTTTGCTAGTCCAGTTTTGGTTGAACCTGAGAAGTGATTTTCGGATCGCTTACAGGAGTATACAGCCAAAGGAAATATCCCCAGATAAAAACGAGAAAGAAGATTTCTGAGAAATGTGTCTTTCTGATCTCTGAGTTCATCTCACAGAGTTCCACTTTTCTGTCCATGTAGCTGTTTTCTAACACTCTTCTCGTGAAATCTGCAAAGAGATATTTCGGGTTCATTGAGTGCTACATTGACAAAGGAAATATCTTCAGATAAAAACTGAAAGGAAGCGTTCTGAGAAACTTCTGTGTTACCCGTGCATTCATCTCTCAGAGTTCCACATTTCTGTTCATGTAGCTATTTGCTAACTCTCTTCTCATGGAATGTGCTAAGTGATATTTGGGAACGCATTGACGGCTACAGTGAAAAAGGAATTATCCTCAGATAAAAAATGAAACGAAGCGTTCTGAGAAACTGCATTGTGACGTGTGAATGTAACTCACAGAGTTACACATTTCTGTTCATTGACCAGGATGCTAACTCAAGTTTCTTGAAATCTGCAGCGGGAGATCTTTTTACCCAATGAAGCTTATGGTGACAAAGGAAATATCCTCAGAGAAAAAGTAGAAAGAAGCTTTCTGAGAAACTCCTTTGTGATATGTGAATTCAACGCACTGAGTTACAGCTGTGTTTCATAGAGAAGTTTGCTAGTCCAGTTTTGGTTGAACCTGAGAAGTGATATTTCGGATTGCTTGCAGCAGTATACAGCCTAAGGAAATTTCCCCAGATGTAAAAGAGAAAGAAGATTTCTGAGAAATGTCTTTCTGCTCTCTGAGTTCATCTCACAAAGTTCCTCCTTTCTGTCCATGTAGCTGTTTGCTAACTCTCTTCTCGTGGAATCTGTAAAGTGATATTTCGGAGCTCATTGAGGGCGTCAGTGACAAAGGAAATATCTTCAGATAAAAACTGAAAGGAAGAATTCTGATAAACTTCTATGTGACCCTTCCATTCATCTCACAGAGTTCCCCCTTTCTGTTCATGTAGCTCTTTGCTAACACTCTTCTCGTGGAAATTGCTAAGTGATATTTGGGACCCCATTGCTGGCTACAGTGAAAAAGGAAATATCTTCAGATAAAAACTGAAAGGAAGCGTTCTGAGAAACTTCCATGTGACCTGTTAATTCATCTAACAGAGTTGCATCCTTCTGTTCATGTAGCTGTTTGCTAACACTCTTCTCGTGGAGTCTACTAAGTGACATTTGGGACGGCATTGCCGGCTACAGTGAAAAAGGAAATATCTTCAGATAAAAAGTGAAAGGAAGCATTCTGAGAAACTTCTGTGTTACCCATGCATTCATCTCTCAGAGTTCCACATTTCTGTTCATGTAGCTAGTTGCTAACACTCTTCTTATGGAAATTGCTAAGTGATATTTAGGACCGCATTGCCGGCTACAGTGAAAAAGGAAATATCTTCAGATAAAAAAACTGAAAGGAAGCGTTCTGAGAAACTTCTGTGTTACCCGTGCATTCATCTCTCAGAGTTCCACATTTCTGTTCATGTAGCTATTTGCTAACTCTCTTCTCATGGAATGTGCTAAGTGATATTTGGGAGCGCATTGACGGCTACAGTGAAAAAGGAATTATCCTCAGATAAAAAATGAAACGAAGCCTTCTGAGAAACTGCATTGTGAAGTGTGAATGTAAATCACAGAGTTACACTTTTCTGTTCATTGACCAGGTTGCTAACTCAGTTTTCTTGAAATCTGCAGCGGGAGATTTCTGTACCCAATGAAGCTTATGGTGACAAAGGAAATATCCTCAGAGAAAAAGGAGAAAGAAGCTTTCTGAGAAACTCCTTTGTGATGTTTGAATTCAACTCACTGAGTTACAGCTGTGTTTCATAGAGCTGTTTGCTAGTCCAGTTTTGGTTTAACCTGAGAAGGGATATTTCGAGTTGCTTGGAGGATTATACACCACAGGAAATATCCCCAGATAAAAATGATTAAGAAGATTTAGGAGAAATATCTTTCTGATCTCTGAGTTCATCTCACAGAGTTCCACCTTTCTGTCCATGTAGCTGTTTGCTAACACTCTTCTCGTGGAATCTGCAAAGTGATATTTCGGAGCTCATTGAGGGCTTCAGTGACAAAGGAAATATCTTCAGATAAAAACTGAAAGGAAGAATTCTGAGAAACTTCTATGTGACCCGTGCATTCATCTCACAGAGTTCCACCTTTCTGTTCATGTAGCTGTTTTCTAACACTCTTCTCGTTTAATCTGCTAAGTGTTATTTTGGAGCGCATTGACGGCTACAGTGAAAAACGAAATATCTTCAGATAAATACTGAAATGAAGCGTTATGAGAAACTGCATTGTGACGTGTGAATGCAACTCACAGAGTTACATTTTCTCTTCATTGACCAGTTTGCTAACACAGTTTTCTTGAAATCTGCAGTGGCAGATTTCCTTACCCAATGAATCTTACGGGGACAAAGGAAATATCCTCAGATGAACAGTACAAGAAAGGTTTCTGAGAAACTGCTTTGTGATGTGTGAATTCAACTCACTGAGTTTTCAGCTGTATTTCATAGAGCTGTTTGCTAGTCCAGTTTTGGTTGAATCTGAGAAGCGACATTTCGGATCGCTTGGAGGAGTATACAGCCAAAGGAAGTATCCCCAGATAAAAACGAGAAAGAAGATTTCTGAGAAATGTCTTTTCGATCTCTGAGTTCATCTCACAGAGTTCCACCTTTCTGTCCATGTAGCTCTTTGCTAACACTCTTCTCCTGGAATCTGCAAAGTGATAGTTCGGAGCTCATTGAGGGCGTCAGAGACAAAGGAAATATCTTCAGATAAAAACTGAAAGGACGAATTCTGAGAAACTTCTAAGCGACCTCTGCATTCATCTCACAGAGTTCCCCCTTTCTGTTCATGTAACTCTTTGCTAACACTCTTCTCGTGGAAATTGCTAAGTGATATTTGGGACCGCTGTACCGGCTACAGTGAAAAAGGAAATATCTTCAGATAAAAACTGAAATGAAGCGTTCTGAGAAACTTCTGTGTTACCCGTGCATTCACCTCTCAGAGTTCCACATTTCTGTTCATGTAGCTATTTGCTAACTCTCTTCTCATGTAATCTGCTAAGTGATATTTGGGAGCAAATTGACGATTACAGTGAAAAATTAAATATCTTCAGATAAAAAAAGAAACGAAGCGTTCTGAGAAACTTCTATGTTACCCGTGCATTCGTCTCACAGAGTTCCAGCTTTCTGTTAATGTAGCTCTTTGCTAAAACTCTTCTCATGGAATCTGCTAAGTGATATTTGGGAGTGCATGGACGGCTACAGTGAAAAAGGAAATATCTTCAGATAAAAACTGAAAGGAAGCGTTCTGAGAAACTTCTGTGTTACCCGTGCATTCATCTCTCAGGGTTCCACATTTCTGTTCATGTAGCTCTTTGCTAACACTCGTCTCGTGGAAATTGCTAAGTGATATTTGGGACACCATTGACGACTTCAGTGAAAAAGGAAATATCTTCAGATTAAAAAAAAGAAAGGAAGCATTCTGAGAAACTTCTATGTGACCCGTGGATTCATCTCACAGAGTTCCAGCTTTCTGTTAATGTAGCTATTTGCTAACACTCTTCTCATGGAATCTGCTAAGTGATATTTGGGAGTGCATGGACGACTACAGTGAAGGAGGAAATGTCTTCAGATAAAAACTGAAAGAAAGTGTTCTGAGTAACTTCTTTGTTATGAGTCCATTCATCTCTCTGAGTTGCACATTTCTGTACACGTATCTATTTGCTAACTCTCTTTTCATGGAATCTGCTAAGTGATATTTGGCCCCCATTGACGGCTATAGAGAAAAAGGAAATATTTTCAGATAAAACTGAAACGAAGCGTTCTGAGAAACTGCATTGTGACGTGTGAATGTAACTCAAAGAGTTACAGCTTTCTGTTCATTGACCAGTTTGCTAACACAATTTTCTTGAAATCTGCAGTGGGATATTTCCTTCCCAATAAAGCTTACGCTGAAGAAGGAAATATACTCAGAGAAAAAGTAGAAAGAAGCTTTCTGAGAAACTGCTTTGTGATGTGTGAATTGAACTCACTGAGTTACAGCGGTATTTCATAGAGCTGTTTGCTAGGCCACTTTTGGTTGAATCTGAGAAGCGATATTTCGGATCACTTGGAGGAGTACACAGCCTAAGGAAATTTCCCCAAAAAAAAGGAGATTGAAGATTTCAGAGAAATGTCTTTCTGATCTCTGAGTTCATCTCACAGAGTTCCACTTTTCTGTCCATGGAGCTGTTTGCTAACACTCTTCTCGTGGTATCTGCAAAGTGATATTTCGGAGCTCATTGAGGGCTTCAGTGACTAAGAAAATATCTTCAGATAAAAACTGAAAGGAAGAATTCTGAGAAACTTCTATGTGACTTGTGCATTCATCTCACAGAGATCCCCATTTCTGTTCATGTAGCTCTTTGCTAACACTCTTCTCGTCGAAATTGCTAAGTGATATTTGGGACCCCATTGCCGGCTACAGTGAAGAAGGAAATATCTTCAGATAAAAAACTGAAAGGAAGCGTTCTGAGAAACTTCTGTGTTACCCGTGCTTTCATCTCTCAGAGTTCCACATTTCGGTTCATGTAGCTATTTGCTAACTCTCTTTTCATGGAACGTGCTAAGTGATATTTGGGAGCGCATTGACGGCTACAGTGAAAAAGGAATTATCCTCAGATAAAAAATGAAATGAAGCATTCTAAGAAACTGCATTGTGAGGTGTGAATGTAACTCACAGAGTTACACTTTTCTGTTCATTGACTAGGTTGCTAACTCAGGTTTCTTGAAATCTGCAGTGGGAGATTTCTTTAGCCAATGAAGCTTATGGTGACAAAGGAAATATCCTCAGAGGAAAAGTAGAAAGAAGCTTTCTGAGAAACTAATTTGTCATGTTTGAATTCAACTCACTAAGTTACAACTGTGTTTCATAGAGCTGTTTGCTTGTCCAGTTTTGGTTGAACCTGAGAAGCGATATTTCGGATCGCTTGCAGGAGTATACAGCCAAAGGAAAAATATCCCCAGATAAAAACGAGAAAGAAGATTTCTGAGAAATGTCTTTCTGATCTCTGAGTTCATCTCTCAGAATTCCACATTTCTCTTCATGTAGCTATTTGCTAACTCTCCTCTCATGTAATCTGCTAAGTGATATTTGGGGGCGCATTGACGACTACAGTGAAAAAGGAAATATCTTCAGATTAAAAAAATGAAATGAAGCGTTCTGAGAAACTTCTATTTGACCCGTGGATTCATCTCACAGAGTTCCAGCTTTTTGTTAATGTAGCTATTTGCTAACACTCTTCTCATGCAATCTGCTAAGTGATATTTGGGAGTGCATGGACGGCTACAGTGAAAAATGATATATCTTCAGATAAAAACTGAAAGGAAGCGTTCTGAGAAACTTCTGTGTTACCCGTGCATTCATCTCTCAGAGTTCCACATTTCTGTTTATGTAGCTATTTGCTACCTCTCTTTTCATGGAATGTGCTAATTGATATTTGGGATCGCTTTGACGGCTACAGTGAAAAGGGAAATATCTTCAGATAAAAAATGAAACGAAGCATCCTGAGAAACTACATTGTGATGTGGGAATGTAACTCCCAGAGTTACACTTTCCTGTTCATTGACCAGGTTGCTAACTCAGGTTTTTTGAAATCTGCAGTGGGAGATTTCTTTACCAATGAAGCTAATGGTGACAAATTAAATATCCTCAGAGAAAAAGTAGAACGAAGCTGTCCGAGAAACTGCTTTCTGATTTGTGAATTCAACTCACTGAGTTTCAGCTGTGTTTCACAGAGAAATTTTTAGTCCAGTTTTGGTTAAACCTGAGAAGCGATATTTCGGATCGCTTGCAGGAGTATACAGCCAAAGGAAATATATTCAGATAAAAAAAAAAAAAAAAGGAAGAATTCTGAGAAACTTCTATGTGACCCGTCCATTCATCTCACAGAGTTCCCCCTTTCTGTTAATGTAGCTCTTTGCTAACACTCTTCTCGTGGAAATTGCTAAGTGATATTGGGACCCCTTTGCCGACTACAATGAAAAAGGAAATATCTTCAGATAAAAACTGAAAGGAAGCGTTCTGAGAATCTTCTGTGTTACCCGTGCATTCATCTCTCAGAGTTCCACATATCTGTTCATGTAGCTATTTGCTAAGTCTCTTCTCATGTAATCTGCTAAGTGATATTTGGGAGCGCATTGACGACTACAGTGAAAAAGGAAATATCTTCAGATTAAAAAAATGAAACGAAGCGTTCTGAGAAACTTCTATGTGACCCGTGGATTCATCTCACAGAGTTCCAGCTTTCTGTTAATGTAGCTATTTGTTAACACTCTTCTCATGGAATCTGCTAAATGATATTTGGGAGTGCATGCACGGCACAGTGAAAAAGGAAATATCTTCAGATAAAAACTGAAAGAAAGTGTTCTGAGTAACTTCTGTGTTACCAGTCCATTCATGTCTTAGAGTTCCATATTTCTGTACACGTAGCTATTTGCTAAAACTCTTTCCATGCAATCTGCTAAGTGATATTTGGGACCGCATTGACGACTATAGTGAAAAAGGAAATATCTTCAGATAAAAACTGAAACGAACCGTTCTGAGAAACTGCATTGTGACGTGTGATTGTAACTCAAAGAGTTACACTTTTCTATACATTGACCAGTTTGCTAACACAGTTTTCTTGAAATCTGCAGTGGGAGATTTCATTACCCAATAAAGCTTACGGTGAAGAAGGAAATATCCTCAGAGAAAAGGTAGAAAGAAGCTTACTGAGAAACTGCTTTGTGATGTGTGAATTGAACTCACTGAGTTACAGCGGTGTTTCTTAGCGCTGTTTGCTGGGCCAGTTTTGGTTGAACCTGAGAAGCGATATTTCGGATCGCTTGGAGGATTATACAGCCTAAGGAAATTTCCCCAGATAAAAAGGAGAAAGAAGATTTCTGAGAAATGTCTTTCTGATCTCTGAGTTCATCTCACAGAGCTCCACTTTTCTGTCCATGTAGCAGTTTTCTAACACCCCCTTCTCGTGGAATCTGCAAAGTGATATTTCGGAGCTCATTGAGGGCTTCAGTGACAAAGGAAATATCTTCAGATAAAAACTGAAAGGAAGAATTCTGAGAAACTTCTATGTGACCTGTGCATTCATCTCACAGAGTTCCACCTTTCTGTTCATGTAGCTGTTTTCTAACACTCTTCTCGTGGAATCTGCTAAGTGTTATTTTGGAGCGCATTGATGGTACAGTGAAAAACGAAATATCTTCAGATAAAAACTTAAACGAAGCGTTCTGAGAAACTTCTCCGTGACCCGTGCATTCATCTCTCAGAGTTCCACATTTCTGTTCATGTACCTATTTGCTAAAACCCTTCTCATGGAATCTGCTAAGTGATATTTGGGAGCACATGGACGGCTACAGTGAAAAAGGAAATATCTTCAGATAAAAACTGAAAGGAAGCGTTCTGAGAAACTTCTGTGTTACCCGTGCATTCATCTCTCAGAGTTCCACATTTCTATACACGTAGCTATTTGCTAACACTCTTCTCGTGGAATCTGCAAAGTGATATTTCGGAGCTCATTGAGTGCGTCAGTGACAAAGGAAATATCTTCAGATAAAAACTGAAAGGAAGAATTCTGAGAAACTTCTATGTGACCCGTGCATTCATCTCACAGAGTTCCCCCTTTCTGTTCATGTAGCTCTTTGCTAACACTCTTCTCGTGGAAATTGCTAAGTGATATTTGGGACCCCTTTGCCGGCTACAGTGAAAAAGGAAATATCTTCAGATAAAAACTGAAAAGAAGCCATCTGAGAAACTTCTGTGTTACCCGTGCATTCATCTCTCAGAGATCCACATTTCTGTTCATGTAGCTATTTGCTAACTCTTTTCTCATGTAATCTGCTAAGTGATATTTGGGAGCGCATTGACGACTACTGTGAAAAAGGAAATATATTCAGATTAAAAAAATGAAACGAAGCGTTCTGAGAAACTTCTATGTGACCCGTGGATTCATCTCACAGAGTTCCAGCTTTCTGTTAATGTAGCTATTTGCTAAAGACTCTTCTCATGGAATCTGCTAAGTGATATTTGGGAGTGCATGGACGGCTACAGTGAAAAAGGAAATATCTTCAGATAAAAACTGAAAGAAAGTGTTCTGAGTAACTTCTTTGTTACCAGTCCATTCATCTCTCAGAGTTCCACATTTCTGTACATGTAGCTATTTGCTAACTCTCTTTCCATGGAATCTGCTAAGTGATATTTGGGACCACATTTACGGCTATAGTGAAAAAGGAAATATCTTCAGATAAATACTGAAACGAAGCGTTCTGAGAAACTGCGTTGTGACGTGTGAATGTAACTCAAAGAGTTACACTTTTCTGTTCATTGACCAGTTTGCTAACACAGTGTTCTTGAAATCTGCAGAGGGAGATTTCTTTCCCAATAAAGCTTACGCTGAAGAAGGAAATATCCTCAGAGAAAAAGTAGAAAGAAGCTTTCTGAGAAACTGCTTTGTGATGTGTGAATTGAACTCACTGAGTTACAGCGGTGTTTCATAGAGCTGTTTGCTAGTCCAGTTTTGGTTGAATCTGAGAAGCTATATTTTGGATCGCTTGGAGAAGTATACAGCCTAAGGAAATCTCCCCATATAAAAAGGAGAAAGAAGATTTCTGAGAAATGTCTTTCTGATCTCTGAGTTCATCTCACAGAGTTCCACTTTTCTGTCCATGTAGCTGTTTGCTAACACTCTTCTCGTGGAATGTGCAAAGAGATATTTCGGGTTCATTGAGTGCTACAGTGACAAAGGAAATATCTTCAGATAAAAACTGAAAGGAAGCGTTCTGAGAAACTTCTGTGTTACCCGTGCATTCACCTCTCAGAGTTCCACATTTCTGTTCATGTAGCTATTTGCTAACTCTCTTCTCATGTAATCTGCTAAGTGATATTTGGGAGCGAATTGACGATTACAGTGAAAAATTAAATATCTTCAGATAAAAAATGAAACGAAGCGTTCTGAGAAACTTCTATGTTACCCGTGCATTCGTCTCACAGAGTTCCACATTTCTGTTCATGTAGCTATCTGCTAACTCTCCATTCCTGGAATGTGCTAAGTGATATTTGGGAGCGCATTGACGGCTACAGTGAAAAAGGAATTATCCTCAGATAAAAAATGAAACGAAGCGTTCTGAGAAACTTCTATGTTACCCGTGCATTCGTCTCACAGAGTTCCACATTTCTGTTCATGTAGCTATCTGCTAACTCTCCATTCCTGGAATGTGCTAAGTGATATTTGGGAGCGCATTGACGGCTACAGTGAAAAAGGAATTATCCTCAGATAAAAAATGAAACGAAGCGTTCTGAGAAACTGCATTGTGACGTGAGAATGTAACTCACAGAGTTACACTTTCTGTTCATTGAACAGGTTGCTAACTCCGTTTTCTTGAACTCTGCAGAGGGAGGTTTCTTTACCCAATGAAGCTTATGTTGAAAAAGGAAATATCCTCAGAGAAAAAGTAGAAAGAAGCATTCTGAGAAACTATTTTGAGATGTTTGAATTCCACTCACTGAGTTACAGCTGTGTTTCATAGAGCTGTTTGCTTCTCCAATTTTGGTTGAACCTGAGAAGCGATATTTCGGATCGCTTGCAGGGGTATACAGCCAAAGGAAATATCCCCAGATGAAAACGAGATAGAAGTTTTCTGAGAAATGTCTTTCTGATCTCTGAGTTCATCTCACAGAGTTCCACCTTTCTGTCCATGTAGCTGTTTGCTAACACTCTTCTCGTGGAATCTGCAAAGTGATATTTTGGAGCTCATTGAGGGCTTCAGTGACAAAGGAAATATCTTCAGATAAAAACTGAAAGGAAGAATTCTGAGAAACTTCTATGTGACCTGTGCATTCATCTCACAGAGTTTCCCCCTTTCTGTTCATGTAGCTCTTTGCTAACACTCTTCTCGTGGAAATTGCTAAGTGATATTTGGGCCCCATTGCCGGCTACAGTGAAAAAAGAAATATCTTCAGATAAAAACTGAAAGGAAGCGCTCTGAGAAACTTCTGTGTTACCCGTGCATTCATCTCTCAGAGTTCCACATTTCTGTTCATGTAGCTATTTGCTAACTCTCTTTTCATGGAATGTGCTAAGTGATATTTGGGAGCGCATTGACAGCTACAGTTAAAAAGGAATTATCCTCAGATAAAAAATGAAACGCAGCGTTCTGAGAAACTGCATTGTGACGTGTGAATGTAATTCACAGGGTTACACTTTTCTGTTCATTGACCAGATTGCTAACTCAAGTTTATTGAAATCTGCAGCAGGAGATTTCTTTACCCAATGAAGCTAATGGTGACAAAGAAAATAATCTCAGAGAAAAAGCAAAAAGAAGCTTTCTGAGAAACTGCTTTGTGATATCCATATCATTTCATATGACAATGTTATGAAACTAGAAATCAATGATAGAAGGATTTTAGAAAATTCACAAATATGGAATTTGTGATTATATACAAACATCCCCAATAATAATAAGTTTGCTAGTCCAGTTTTGGTTGAAACAGAGAAGCGATATTTCGGATCACTTGCAGCAGTATACAGCCTAAGGAAATTTCCCCAGATGTAAACGAGAAAGAAGGTTTCTGAGAAATGCCTTTCTGCTCTCTGAGTTCATCTCACAAAGTTCCACCTTTCTGTCAATGTAGCTGTTTGCTAACACTCTTCTCGTGGAATCTGTAAAGTGATATTTCGGAGCCCATTGAGGGCGTCAGTGACAAAGGAAATATCTTCAGATAAAAACTGAAAGGAAGAATTCTGAGAAACTTCTATGTGACCCTTCCATTCATCTCACAGAGTTCCCCCTTTCTGTTCATGTAGCTCTTTGCTAAAACTCTTCTCGTGGAAATTGCTAAGTGATATTTGGGACCCCATTGCCGGCTACAGTGAAAAAGGAAATATCTTCAGATAAAAACTGAAAGGAAGCGTTCTGAGAACCTTCTGTGTTACCCGTGCATTCATCTCTAAGAGTTCCACATTTCTGATCATGTAGCTATTTGCTAAGTCCTTCTCATGTAATCTGTTAAGTGATATTTGGGAGCGCATTGACGACTACAGTGAAAAAGGAAATATCTTCAGATTAAAAAAATGAAACGAAGCGTTCTGAGAAACTTCTATGTGACCTGTGGATTCATCTCCCTGAGTTCCAGCTTTCTGTTAATGTAGCTATTTGCTAACACTCTTCTCATGGAATCTGAAAGAAAGTGTTCTGAGTAACTTCTGTGTTACCAGTCCATTCATCTCTCAGAGTTCCACATTTCTGTACACGTAGCTATTTGCTAAATCTCTTTCCGTGGAATCTGCTAAGTGATATTTTCGAGCGCATTGACGGCTACAGTGAAAAAGGAATTATCCTCAGATAAAAAATGAAACGAAGCGTTCTGAGAAACTGCATTGTGACGTGTGAATGTAACTCACAGAGTTACACTTTTCTGTTCATTGACCAGGTTGCTAACTCAGGTTTCTTGCAATCTGCAGTGGGAGATTTCTTTACCCAATGAAGCTTACAGTGACAAAGGAAATATCCGCAGATAAAAAGTAGAAAGAAACTTTCTGAGAAACTGCTTTGTGATGTGTGAATTAAACTCACAGAGTTACAGCTGTGTTTCATAGACAAGTTTGCTAGTCCAGTTTTGGTTGAACCTGAGAAGCGATTTTTCGTATCGCTTGCAGGAGTATACAGCCAAGGGAAATATCCCCAGATAAAAACGAGAAAGAAGATTTCTGAGAAATGTCTTTCTGATCTCTGAGTTCATCTCACAAAGTTCCACCTTTCTGTCCATGTACCTGTTTGCTTACACTCTTCTCGTGTATCTGCAAAGTGATATTTCGGAGCTCATTGAGGGCTTCAGTGACAAAGGAAATATCTTCAGATAACAACTAAAAGGAAGCCTTTTAAGAAACTTCTATGTGACCTGTTAATACATCTAACAGAGTTCCATCCTTCTGTTCATGTAGCTGTTTGCTAACACTCTTCTCATGGAGTCCACTAAGTGACATTTGGGACCGCATTGCCGGCTACAGTGAAAAAGGAAATATATTCAGATAAAAACTGAAAGGAAGCGTTCTGAGAAACTTCTGTGTTACCCGTGCATTCATCTCTAAGACTTCCACATTTCTGTTCTTGTAGCTATTTGCTAACTCTCTTTTCATGGAATGTGCTAAGTGATATTTGGGAGCACATTGACGGCTGCAGTGAAAAAGGAATTATCCTCAGATAAAAAATGAAACGAAGCGTTCTGAGAAACTACATTGTGACGTGTGAATGTAACTGACAGAGTTACACTTTTCTGTTCAGTGACCACGTTGCTAGTTCAGTTTTCTTGAAATCTGCAGTGGAAGGTTTCTTTACCCAATGAAGCTTATGGTGACAAAGGAAATATCATCAGAGAAAAAGTAGAAAGAAGCTTTCTGAGAAACTGTTTTGAGATGTTTGAATTCCACTCACTGAGTTACAGCTGTGTTTCATAGAGCTGTTTGCTTGTCCAGTTTTGGTTGAACCTGAGAAGCGATATTTTGGATCGCTTGCAGGGGTATAGAGCCAAAGGAAATATCCCCAGATAAAAACGAGAAAGAAGTTTTCTGAGAAATGTCTTTCTGATCTCTGAGTTCATCTCACAGAGTTCCACCTTTCTTTCCATGTAGCTGTTTGCCAACACTCTTCTCATGGAATCTGCAAAGTGATATTTCGGAGCTCATTGAGGGCTTCAGTGACAAAGGAAATATCCTCAGATAAAAACTGAAAGGAAGCATTCTGAGAAACTGCATTGTGATGTATGAATGCAACTCACAGAGTTACACTTTTCTGTTCATTGATCAGTTTGCTAACACAGTTTTCTTGGAATCTGCTGTGGGAGATTTCTTTACCCAATGAAGCTTATGGTGACAAAGGAAATATCCTCAGATAAAAAGTAGAAAGAAACTTTCTGAAAAACTGCTTTGAGATGTGTGTATTCAACTCACTGAGTTAGAGCTGTGTTTCATAGAGCTGTTTGCTAGTCCAGTTATGGTTGAATCTGAGAACCGATATTTCGGATCTCTTGGAGTAGTATACAGACAAAGGAAATATCCCCAGATATAAAAGAGAAAGAGGATTTCTGAGAAATATCTTCCTGATCTCTGAGCTCAACTCACAGAGTTCCATATTTCCGTCCATGTAGTTGTTTGCTAACACTCTTCTCGTGGAATCTGCAAAGAGATATTTCGGAGCTCATTGAGTTCTACAGTGACAAAGGAAATGTCTTCCGATAAATACTGAAAAGAAGCATTCTAAGAAAGTTCTATGTGACCCATGCATTCATCTCACAGAATGCCAACTTTCTGTTAATGTAGCTATTTGCTAACACTCTTCTCATGGAATCTATTAAATGATATTTGGGAGGACATTGAGGGGTACAGTGACAATGGAAATATCTTCAGAGACAAACTGAAAAGAAGCATTCTGAGAAACTTCTGTGTTACCCGTGGGTTCATCACTGAGAGTACCACATTTCTGTTCATGTAGCTATTTGCTAACACTCTTCTCATGGAATCTGGTAATTGATATTTGGGATCGCATTAACGGTTACAGTGAAAAAGGAAATATCTTCACATAAAAACTTAAACGAAGCGGTCTGAGAAACTTCTGTGTTACCCGTGCATTCACCTCTCAGAGTTCCACATTTCTGTTCATGTAGCTATTTGCTAACTCTCTTCTCATGTAATCTGCCAAGTGATATTTGGGAGCGCATTGATGATTACAGTGAAAAATCAAATATCTTCAGATAAAAAATGAAATGAAGCGTTCCGAGAAACTTCTATGTGACCCGTGCATTCATCTCACAGAATTCCAGCTTTCTGTTAATGTACCTATTTGCTAAAACTCTTCTCATGGAATCTGCTAAGTGATATTTGTGAGTGCATGGACGGCTACAGTGAAAAGGGAAATATCTTCAGATAAATCTAAAAGGAAGCGTTCTGAGAAACTTCTGTGTTACCCATGCATTCATCTCTCAGAGTTCCACATTTCTGTACATGTAGCTATTTGCTAACTCTCTTTTCATGGAATGTGCTAATTGATATTTGGGATCGCATTGCCGGCTACAGTGAAAATGGAAATATCTTCAGATAAAAACTGAAACGAAGTGTTCTGAGAAATTTCTGTGTTACCCATGCATTCACCTCTCAGAGTGCCACATTTCTGTTCATGTAGCTTTTTGCTAACACCCTTCTCATGAAATCTGGTAATTGATATTTGGGTTCGCGTTAACGGATACAGTGAAAAAGGAAATATCTTCAGATAAAAACTGAAACGAAGCGTTCTGAGAAACTGCATTGTGACGTAAGAATGTAACTCACAGTTTTACAGTTTTCTGTTCAATGACCAGTTTGCTAACAGTTTACTTGAAATCTGCAGTGGGAGATTTCTGTACCCAATAAAGCTTATGGTGACAAAGGGAATATCCTCAGATAAAAAGTACAAAGAAGCTTTCTGAGAAACGGCTTTGTGATATGTGAATTCAACGCACTGAGTTACAGCTGTGTTTCACAGAGCTGTTTGCAACTCCAGTTTTGGTTGAATCTGAAAACCGTTATTTCCGATCTCCTGGAGCAGTATACAGCCAAAGGAAATATTCCCAGATAAAAACGAGAAAGGTTTCTGAGAAATGTCTTTCTGATCTCTGAGTTCATCTCACAGAGTTCCACCTTTCTGTCCATGTAGCTGTTTCGTAACACTCTTCTCGTGGAATCTGCAAAGAGATATTTCGGAGCTCATTGAGGGCTACTGTGACAAAGAAAATATCTTCAGATAAAAACGGAAAGTAAGCGTTCTAAGAAACTTCTATGTGACACATGCATTCATCTCTCACAGTTCCATATTTCTGTTAATGTAGCTATTTGCTAACAATCTGCTCATGGAATCTGCTAAGTGATATTTGGGAGCACATTGAGGGCTACAGTGACAATGGAAATATCTTCCAATAAAAGCTGAAAGGAAGCGTTCTGAGAAAATTCTGTGTCGCCCGTGCATTTCTCTCTCAGAATTCCACATTTCTTTTCATGTAGGTATTTGCTAAAACTCTTCTCGTGGAATCTGCAAAGTGATATTTTGGAGAGCATTGAGGGCTACAGTGACAAAGGAAATATCTTAAGATAAAAACTGAAAGGAAGCGTTCTGAGAAACTGCATTGTGATGGGTGAATGCAACTCACAGAGTTACACTTTTCTGTTCATTGATCAGTTTGCTAACACTGTTTTCTTGAAATCTGCAGTGGGAGATTTCTTTACCCAATGAAGCTTACGGTGACAAAGGAAATATCCTCAGATAAAAAGTAGAAAGAAACTTTCTGAGAAACTGCTTTGTGATGTGTGTATTCAACTCACTGAGTTACAGCTGTAATTCATAGAGCTGTTTGCTAGTCCAGTTTTGGTTGAATCTGAGGACCAATATTTCGGATCTCTTGGAGAAGTATACAGACAAATTAAATATCCCTAGATATAAAACAGAAAGAGGATTTCTGAGAAATGTCTTCCTGATCTCTGAGCTCATCTCACAGAGTTCCACATTTCCGTCCATGTAGTTGTTTCCTAACACTCTTCTCGTGGAATCTGCAAAGAGATATTTCGGAGCTCATTGAGGGCTACAATGACAAAGGAAATATCTTCAGATAAATACTGAAAGGAAGCGTTCTAAGAAAGTTCTATGTGACCCATGCATTCATCTCACAGAATTCCAACTTTCTGTTAATGTAGCTATTTGCTAACACTCTTCTCATGGAATCTATTAAGTGATATTTGGGAGCACATTGAGGGGTACAGTGACAAAGGAAATATCTTCAGAGAAAAACTGAAAAGAAGCATTCTGAGAAACTTCTGTGTTACCCGTGGGTTCATCACTGAGAGTACCACATTTCTGTTCATGTAGCTATTTGCTAACACTCTTCTCATGAAATCTGGTAATGGATATTTGGGATCCCATTGACGGCTACAGTGAAAAAGGAAATATCTTCAGATAAAAACTAAAACGAAGCGTTCTGAGAAACTAGGGTGTTACCCGTGTATTCACCTCTCAGAGTGCGACATTTCTGTTCATGTAGCTATTTGCTAACTCTCTTCTCATGTAATCTGCTAAGTGATATTTGGGAGCGCATTGATGATTACAGTGAAAAATTAAATATCTTCAGATAAAAAATGAAATGAAGCGTTCTGAGAAACTTCTATTTGACCCGTGCATTCATCTCACAGAGTTCCAGCTTTCTGTTAATGTACCTATTTGCTAAAACTCTTCTCATGGAATCTGGTAAGTGATATTTGGGAGTGCATGGACGGCAACAGTGAAAAGGGAAATATCTTCAGATAAATCTAAAAGGAAGCGTTCTGAGAAACTTCCGTGTTACCCGTGCATTCATCTCTCAGAGTTCCACATTTGTGTACATGTAGCTATTTGCTAACTCTCTCTTCATGGAATGTGCTAATTGATATTTGGGATCGCATTGACGGCTACAGTGAAAAAGGAAATATCTTCAGATAAAAACTGAAACGAAGCGTCCTGAGAAACTTCTGTGTTACCCATGCATTCACCTCTCAGAGTGCCACATTTCTGTTCATGTAGCTATTTGCTAACTCTCTTCTCATGTAATCTGCTAAGTGATATTTGGGAGCGTTTTGATGATTACAGTGAAAAATTAAATACCTTCAGATAAAAAATGAAACGAAGCGTTCCAAGAAAGTTCTATGTGACCCGTGCATTCATCTCACAGAGTTCCAGCTTTCTGTTAATGTAGCTATTTGCTAAAACTCATCTCATGGAATCTGCTAAGTTATATTTGGGAGTGCATAGACGGCTACGATGAAAAGGGAAATATCTTCAGATAAATCTGAAAGGAAGCGTTCTGAGAAACGTCTGTGTTACCCGTGCATTCATCTCTCAGAGTTCCACATTTCTGTACATGTAGCTATTTGCTAACTCTCTTTTCATGGAATGTGCTAATTAATATTTGGGATCGCATTGACGGCTACAGTGAAAAAGGAAATATCTTCAGATAAAAACTGAAACGAAGCCTTCTGAGAATCTGCATTGTGACGTGTGAATGTAACTCAAAGAGTTACACTTTTCTGTTCATTGACCAGTTTGCCAACACAGTTTTCTTGAAATCTGCAGTGGGAGATTTCTTTACCCAATAAAGTTTACGGTAAAGAAGGAAATATCCTCAATGAAAAAGTCGAAAGAAGTTTTCTGAGAAACTGCTTTGTGATGTGTGAATTGAACTCACTGAGTTACAGCGGTGTTTCATAGAGCTGTTTGCTAGGCCAGTTTAGGTTGAATCTGAGAAGCGATATTTCAGATCACTTGGAGGAGTATACAGCCTAAGGAAATCTCCCCATATAAAAAGGAGAAAGAAGATTTCTGAGAAATGTCTTTGTGATCTCTGAGTTCATCTCACAGAGTTCCACTTTTCTGTCCATGTAGCTGTTTGCTAACACTCTTCTCGTGGAATGTGCAAAGAGATATTTCGGGGACATTGAGGGCTACAGTGACAAAGGAAATATCTTCAGATAATAACTGACAGGAAGCGTTCTAAGAAACTTCTATGTGACCCATGCATTCCTCTCACACAGTTCCACCTTTCTGTTAATGTAGCTATTTGCTAACCCTTTTCTCATGGAATCTGCTAAGTGATGTTTGGAAGCACATTGAGGGGTACATTGACAAAGGAAATATCTTCAAATAGAAACTGAAAAGAAGCATTCTGAGAAACTACTATGTGACCAGTGAATTCATCTCACAGAGTTCCACCTTTCTGTCCATGTAGCTGCTTGCTAACACTCTTCTCGTGGAATCTGCAAAGGGATATTTCGGAGCTCATTGAGGGCTACAGTGACAAAGGAAATATCTTCCGATAAATACTGAAAGGAAGCGTCCTAAGAAAGTTCGATGTGACCCATGCATTCATCTCACAGAATGCCAACTTTCTGTTAATGTAGCTATTTGCTAACACTCTTCTCATGGAATCTGTTAAGTGATATTTGGGAGCACATTGAGGGGTACAGTGACAAAGGAAATATCTTCAGATGAAAACGGAGAAGAAGCATTCTGAGAAACTTCTGTGTTACCCGTGTGTTCATCACTCAGAGTACCACATTTCTGTTCATTTAGCTATTTGCTAACACTCTTCTCATGAAATCTGGTAATGATATTTGGGATCGCATTAACGGCTACAGTAAAAAAGGAAATATCTTCAGATAAAAACTGAAACAAAGCGTACTGAGAAACTTCTGTGTTACCCGTGCTTTCACTTCTCAGAGTTCCACATTTCTGTTCATGTAGCTATTTGCTAACGCTCTTCTCATCTAATCGGCTATGTGATATTTGGGAGCGCATTGACGATTACAGTGAAAAATTAAATATCTTCAGATAAAAAATGAAACGAAGCATTCCGAGAAACTTCTATGTGACCCGTGCATTCATCTCACAGAGTTCCAGCTTTCTGTTAATGTAGCTATTTGCTAACACTCTTCTCATGGAATCTGCTAAGTGATATTTGGGAGTGCATGGACAGCTACAGTGAAAAAGGAAATATCTTCAGATAAAAACTGAAAGGAAGCGTTCTGAGAAACTTCTGTGTTACCCGTGCATTCATCACTCAGAGTTCCACATTTCTGTACATGTAGCTGTTTGCTAACTCTCTTTTCATGGAATGTGCTAATTGATATTTGGGATCGCATTGACGGCTACTGTGAAAAAGGAAATATCTTCATATAAAAAATGAAACGAAGCGTCCTGAGAAACTGCATTGTGATGTGGGAATGTAACTCACAGAGTTACACTTTTCTGTTCATTGACCAGGTTGCTAACTCAGGTTTTTTGAAATCTGCAGTGGGAGATTTCTTTACCCAATAAAGCTAATGGTGACAAAGGAAATATCCTCAGAGAAAAAGTAGACCGAAGGTGTCTGAGAAACTGTTTTGTGATATGTGAATTCAACTCACTGAGTTACAGCTGTGTTTCATAGAGAAGTTTAATAGTCTAGTTTTGGTTGAACCTGAGAAGCGATATTTCGGATCGCTTGCCGGAGTATACAGCCAAAGGAAATATTCCCAGATAAAAACGAGAAAGAAGATTTCTGAGAAATGTCTTTCTGGTCTTTTAGTTCATCTCACAGAGTTCCACCTTTCTGTCCATGTAGCTGTTTGCTAACACTCTTCTCATGGAATCTGCAAAGTGATATTTCGGAGCTCATTGAGGGCATCAGTGACAAAGGAAATATCTTCAAATAAAAACTGAAAGGAAGAATTCTGAGAAACTTCTATGTGACCCGTGCATTCATCTCACAGAGTTCCACATTTCTATTCATGTAGCTCTTTGCTAACACTCTTCTCATGGAAATTGCTAAGTGATATTTGGGACCCCATTGCCGGCTACAGTGAAAAAGGAAATATCTTCAGAAAAAAACTGAAAAGAAGCATTCTGAGAAACATCTGTGTTACCTGTGCATTCATCTCTCAGAGTTCCTCATTTCTGTTCATGTAGCTATTTGCTAACTCTCTTCTCATGTAAACTGCTAAGTGATATTTGGGAGCCCATTGACGACTACAATGAAAAAGGAAATATCTTCAGATAAAAAATGAAACGAAGCATTCTGAGAAGCTTCTATGTGACCCGTGGATTCATCTCACAGAGTTCCAGCTTTCTGTTAATGTAGCTATTTGCTAACACTCTTCTCATGGAATCTGCTACGTGATATTTGGGATCGCATTGGCGGCTATAGTGAAAAAGGAAATATCTCAGGTAAAAACTGAAACGGAGCGTTCTGAGAAACTGCATTGTGACGTGTGAATGTAACTCAAAGAGTTACACTTTTCTGTTCATTGACCAGTTTGCTAACACCGTTTTCTTGAACTATGCAGTGGGAGATTTCTTTTCCCAATAAAGCTTATGTTGAAAAAGGAAATATCCTCAGAGGAAAAGTAGAAAGAAGCTTTCTGAGAAACTGCTTTGTGATGTGTGAATTGAACTCACTGAGTTACAGCGGTGTTTCATAGAGCTGTTTGCTAGTCCAGTTTTGGTTGAATCTGAGAAGCTATATTTCGGATCGCTTGGAGGAGTATACAGCCTAAGGAAATTTCCCTAGATAAAAAGGAGAAAGAAGATTTCTGAGAAATGTCTTTCTGATTTCTGAATTCATCTTACAGTGTTCGACCTTTCTGCCCATGTAGCTGTTTGCTAACACTCTTCTCGTGGAATGTGCAAAGAGATATTTCGGGTTCATTGAGGGCTACAGTGACAAAGGAAATATCTTCAGATAAAAACTGAAAGGAAGGGTTCTGAGAAACTTCTATGTGACCTGTTAATTCATCTAACAGAGTTCCATTCTTCTGTTCATGTAGCTGTTTGCTAACACTCTTCTCGTGGAGTCTACTAAGTGACATTTGGGACCGCATTGACGGCTACAGTTAAAAAGGAAATATCTTCAGATAAAAACTGAAAGGAAGCGTTCTGAGAAACTTCTGTGATACCCGTGCATTCATCTCTCATAGTTCCACATTTCTGTTCATGTAGCTATTTGTTAACTCTCTTTTCATGGAATGTGCTAAGTGATATTTGGGAGCGCATTGATGGCTACAGTGAAAAAGAATTATCCTCAGATAAAAAATGAAACGCAGCCTTCTGAGAAACTGCATTGTGACGTGTGAATGTAACTCACAGAGATACACTTTTCTGTTCATTGACCAGCATGCTAACTCAGTTTTCTTGAAATCTGCAGTGGGAGATTTCTTTGTCCAATGAAGCTTATGGTGACAAAGGAAATATCCTCAGAGAAAAAGTAGAAAGAAGCTTTCTGAGAAACTCCTTTTCGATGTTTGAATTCAACTCACTGAGTTACAGCTGTGTTTCATAGAGCTGTTTGCTAGTCCAGTTTTGGTTGAACATGAGAAGCGATATTTCGGATCGCTTGCAGGGGTATACAGCCAAAGGAAATATCCCCAGATAAAAACGAGAAAGAAGTTTTCTGAGAAATGTCTTTCTGATCTCTGAGTTCATCTCACAGAGTTCCAACTTTGTGTCCATGTAGCTGTTTGCCCACACTCTTCTCGTGGAATCTGCAAAGTGATATTTTGGATCTCATTGGGGGCTTCAGTGACAAAGGAAGTATCTTCAAATAAAAACTGAAAGGAAGAATTCTGGGAAACTTCTATGTGACCCGTGCATTCATCTCACAGAGTTCCACCTTTCTGTTCATGTAGCTGTTTTCTAACACTCTTCTCGTGGAATCTGCTAAGTGTTATTTTGGAGCGCATTGACGGCTACAGTGAAAAAGGAAATATCCTCAGATAAAAACTGAAACGAAGTGTTCTGAGAAAATGCATTGTGACGTGTGCATGCAACTCACAGAGTTACACTTTTCTCTTCATTGACCAGTTTGCTAACACAGTTTTCTTGAAATCTGCAGTGGCAGATTTCCTTACCCAATGAAGCTTACGGGGACAAAGGAAATATCCTCAGATAAACAGTACAAGAAAGGTTTCTGAGAAACTGCTTTGTGATGTGTGAATTCAACTCACTGAGTTTCAGCTGTATTTCATAGAGCTGTTTGCTAGTCCAGTTTTGGTTGAATATGAGAAGCGATATTTAGGATCGCTTGCAGGAGTATACAGCCAAAGGAAATATCCCCAGATAAAAACGAGAAAGAAGATTTCTGAGAAATGTCTTTCTGATCTCTGAGTTCATCTCACATAGTTCCACCTTTCTGTCCATGTAGCTGTTTGCTAACACTCTTCTCCTGGAATCTGCAAAGTGATATTTCGGATCTCATTGAGGGCTTCAGTGACAAAGGAAATATCTTCAGATAAAAACTGAAAGGACGAATTCTGAGAAACTTCTATGTGACCCGTGGATTCATCTCACAGTGTTCCACCTTTCTGTTTATGTAGCTCTTTGCTAAAACTTTTCTCGTGGAAATAGCTAAGTGATATTTGGGACCCCATTTACGGCTACAGTGAAAAAGGAAATATCTTCAGATAAAAACTGAAAGGAAGCGTTCTGAGAAACTTCTTTGTTACCCGTGCATTCACCTCTCAGAGTTCCACATTTCTGTTCATGTAGCTATTTGCTAACTCTCTTCTCATGTAATTTGCTAAGTGATATTCGGGAGCGCATTGAAGATTACAGTGAAAAATTAAATATCTTCAGATAAAAAATGAAATGAAGCGTTCTGAGAAACTTCTATGTGACCCGTGCATTCATCTCTCAGAGTTCCAGCTTTCTGTTCATGTAGTTATTTGCTAACACTCTTCTCATGAAATCTGCTAAGTGATATATGGGAGTGCATGGACGGCTACAGTGAAAAAGGAAATATCTTCAGATAAAAACTGAAAGGAAGCGTTCTGAGAAACTTCTGTGTTCCCCTTGCATTCATCTCTCAGAGTTCCACATTTCTGTACATGTAGCTATTTGCGAACTCTCTTTTCATGGCATGTGCTAATTGATATTTAAGATCACATTGACGGCTACAGTGAAAAAGGAAATATCTTCAGATAAAAAATGAAACGAAGCATCCTGACAACCTGCGTTGTGATGTGGGAATGTAATTCCCAGAGTTACACATTTCTGTTCATTGACCAGGTTGCCAACTCAGGTTTCTTGAAATCTGCAGTGGGAGATTTCTTTACCCAATAACCCTTACGGTGAAGAAGGAAATATCCTCACAGAAAAAGTAGAAAGAAGCTTTCTGAGAAACTGCTTTGTGATGAGTGAATTGAACTCACTGAGTTACAGCGGTGTTTCATAGAGCTGTTTGCTAGTCCAGTTTTGGTTGAATCTGAGAAGCGATATTTCGGATCGCTTGGAGGAGTATACAGCCTAAGGATATTTCCCCAGAGAAAAAGGAGAAAGAAGATTTCTGAGAAATGTCTTTCTGATCTCTGAGTTCATCTCACAGAGTTCCACTTTTCTGTCCATGTAGCTTTTTGCTAATACTCTTCTTGTGGAATCTACAAAGAGATATTTCGGGTTCATTGGGGGCTACAGTGACAAAGGAAATATCTTCAGATAAAAACTGAAAAGAAGCGTTCTGAGAAACTTCTATGTGACCTGTTAATTCATCTAACAGAGTTCCATCCTTCTGTTCTTGTAGCTGTTTGCTAGCACTCTTCTCGTGGAGTCTACTAAGTGACTTTTGGGACCGCATTGACGGCTACAGTGAAAAAGGAAATATCTTCAGATAAAAACTGAAAGGAAGAGTTCTGAGAAACGTCTGTGTTACCCGTGCATTCATCTCTCAGAGTTCCACATTTCTGTTCATGTAGCTATTTGCTAACTCTCTTTTCATGGAATGTGCTAAGTGATATTTGGGACCGCAATGACTGCTACAATGAAAAATTAAATATGTTCAGATAAAAACTGAAACGAAGTGTTCTGAGAGACTGAATTGTGACATGTGAATGTAACTCACAGAGTTACACATTTCTCTTCATTGACCAGTTTGCTAACACAGTTTTCTTGAAATCTGCAGTGGGAGATTTCCGTACCCAATGAAGCTTACGGTGAGAAAGGAAATATCCTCAGATTAAAAGTAGAAAGAAGCTTTCTGAGAAACTTCTTTGTGATGTGTGAATTGAACTGACTGAGTTACAGCTGTGTTTCATAGAGCTGTTTGCTAGGCCAATTTTGGTCGAATCTGAGAAGCGATATTTCGGATCGCTTGGAGGAGTATACAGCCAAAGGAAATATCCCCAGATAAAAAGGAGAAAGAAGATTTCTGAGAAATGTCTTTCTGATCTGTGAGTTCAACTCACAGAGCTCCACCATTCTGTCCATGTATCTGTTTCCTAACACTCTTGTGTGGAATTGCAATGAGATATTTCAGAGCTCTTGAGGGCTTCAGTGAAAAACGACATATCTTCAGATAAAGACTGAAAGGAAGCGTTCTGAGAAACTTCTATGTGAGTGCATTCATCTAACAGAGTTCCACCTTTCTGTTAATGTAGCTATTTGCTAACACTCTGCTCGTGGAATCTGCTAAGTCTTGACGGCTACAGTGAAAAAGGAAATATCTTGTAGTGTTCTGAGAAACTTCTGTGTTTGCTCAGAGTTTCACACTTTCTATTTGCTAACTCTCTTCTCATGGAATCTGCTAAGTGATTTGGGAACACATTTCGGAGCTCATCGTTTGACTCTCAGGGGGTTCTACAGTTTGACAGTTTTCTTGAAATGAAATATCTTCAGATGACAAAAAATACTGAAAGTAGAAAAGAAAGTTCTGAATTCAAGAGTTAACTTCTATGTTTACTTGACCTTTTCATTGAATCTGAGAAGCGATACCTCGGATTCATCACAGGAAATATCCCCAGAGAAGATTTCTGAGAAATTCCACCTTTCTGTTCAGAGTTCCACCTTTCTCTCCATGTAGCTATTTGCTAACACTCTTCTCTTGAAATCTGCAAAGTGATGTTTCGGAGCTCATTGAGGGCTACAGTGGAAATCTTCAGATAAAAACTGAAAGTAAGAGTTCTGAGAAACTTCTATGTGAGTCACAGAGTTCCACCTTTATTTCATGTAGGACTCTTTTGGTGGAATCTGCCAAGTGATATTTGGGACCGCCTTGACAGCTACTGTGAAAAAGGAAATATCTTCAGATAAAAACTGAAAGGAAGCGTTCTGTGAAACTTCTGTGTTACCCATGCATTCGTCTCTCAGAGTTCCACATTTCTGTTCATGTAGCTATTTGCTAACTCTCTTTTCATGGAATCTGCTAAGTGAAAATTGGGAACACATCGACAACTACACTGAAGAAGGAAATATCTTCAGATAAAAAATGAAATGAAGCGTTCTGAGAAACTGCATTGTGACGTGTGAATGTAATTCACAGAGTTACAGTTTTTCTCTTCATTGACCAGTGTGCTAACACAGTTTTCTTCAAATCCGCAGTGGGAGATTTCCTAACTCAATGAAGCTTACGGTGACAAAGGAAATATCCTCAGATAAAAAGTAGAAAGAAGCTTTCTGAGAAACTGCTTTGTGATGTTTGAATTCAACTCACTGAGTTACAGCTGTGTTTCATAGAGTTGTTTCCTAGTCCAGTTTTGGTAGAAGCTGAAAAGCGATATTTCGGATCGCTTAGAGGGGTATACAGCCAAAGAAAATATCCCAGGATAAAAAGGAGAAAGAAGATTTCTGAGAAATATCATTCTGATCTCTGAGTTTATCTCACAGAGTTCCAATTTTCTGTCCATGTAGCTGTTTGCTATCACTCTTCTCGTGGAATCTGCAAAGAGATATTTCCGAGCTCATGGAGGGCTAACATGACAAAGGAAATATCTTCAGTTAAACACTGAAAGTAAGCGTTCTGAGAAACTTCTATGTGACCTGTTAATTCACCTCATTGATTTTCACCTATCTGTTCATGTAGCTGTTTGCTAACACGCTTCCCATTGAATCTGCTAAGTGATATTTGGGATCGCATTGACGGCTAGAGTGAAAAAAGAAATATCTTCAGATAAAAACTGAAATGAAGTGTTCTGAGAAATTGCATTGTGACGTGTGAATGTAACTCACAGAGTTACACTTTTCTGTTCATTGACCAGGTTGCTAACACAGTTTTCTTCAAATCTGCTGTGGGAGATTTCCTAACCCAATGAAGCTTGCGGTGACAAAGGAAATATCCTCAGATAAAAGTAGAAAGAAGCTTTCTGTGAAACTGCTTTGTGATGTTTGAATTCAACTCACTGAGTTACAGTTGTGTTTCATAGAGCTGTTTGCTTGTCAAATTTTCGTTGAACCTGAGAAGCGATATTTTGGATCGCTTGCAGGAGTATACAGCCAAAGGAAATACCCCAGAAAAAAAGAAGAAAGTAGATTTCTGAGAAATGTCTTTCTGATCTCTGAGTTCATCTCTCAGAGTTCCACCTTTCCTTCCATTTAGCTGTTTGCTTACACTCTTATCGTGGAATCTGCAAAGTGATATTTCGGAGCGCTTTGTGGGCTACAGAGACAAAGGAAAATCTTCATATAAACACTGAAAGGAAGAATTCTGAGAAACTTCTATGTGACCAGTGAATTCATCTCACCGATTTCCACCTTTCTATTCATGTAGCTGTTTGCTAAACCTCTTCTCATGGAATCTGCTAAGTGATATTTGGGACCGCATTGACGGCTAGAGTGAAAAAACAAATATCTTCAGATAAAAACTGAAAGGAAGCATTCTGAGAAACTTCTGTATTACCCGTGCATTCATCTCTCAGAGTTCCACATTTCTGTTCATGTAGCTATATGGTAACACTCTTCTCATGGAAACTGCTAAGTGATATTTGGGAGCGCATTGATGGCTACAGTGAAAAAGTAAATATCTTCCGATAGAAACTGAAACCAAGTGTTCTGAGAAGGTGCATTGTGACGTGTGAATGTAACACACAGAGTTACACTTTCTCTTCATTGACCACCTTGCTAACACAGTTTTCTTGAAATCTGCAATGGGAGATTTCCTTACCCAATGAAGCTTACGGTGACAAAGGAAATATCCTCAGATAAACAGTACAAGGAAGCTATGAGAAACTGCTTTGTGATGTGTGAATTCAACTTACTGAGTTACTGCTCTGTTTCATCGAGCTGTTTACTAGTCCAGTTTTGGTTGAATCTGAGATGTGATATTTCGGATCACTTGGAGGAGTATAGAGCCAAAGGAAATACCCCAAATAATAACGAGAAAGAAGATATCTGAGAAATGTCTTTCTGATCTCAGAGTTCATCTCACAGAGTTACACCTTTCTGTCCATATAGGTCTTTCCTTACACTCTTCTCGTGGAATCTGCAAAGTGATATTTTGGAGCTCATTGAGGCTTTCAGTGACAAAGGACATATCTTCAGATAAAGACTGAAAGGAAGCGTTCTGAGAAACTTCTATGTGAGAAGTACATTCATCTCTCCGTTTCACCTTTCTGTTAATGTACCTATTGGATAACACTCTTCTCATGAAATATGCCAAGTGATATCGGAGCTCATTGAGGGCTACAGTGAGAAAGGAAATATCTTCAGATAACAACTGAAATGAAGCGTTCTGGGAAACTTCTATGTGACCTGTTAATCCATATCACAGAGTTCCAACTTTATGTTCTTGTAGCTGTTTGCTAACACAGTTCTCATGGAATCTGCTAAGTGATATTTGGGAGCGCATTGACGGCTACAGTGAAAAAGGAAATATCTTCAGATAAAAACTGAAATGAAGTGTTCTGAGAAACTGCATTGTGACGTGTGAATGCAACTCACAGAATTACAATTTTCTGATCATTGACCAGTTTGCTAATATAGTTTTCTTGAAATCTGCAGTGGGAGATTTCTTTACCCAATGAAGCTTATGGTGAGAAGGAAATATCCTCAGATAAAAGGTAGAAAGAAGCTTTCTGAGAAACTGCTTTGTGATCTGTGAATTCAACTCACTGAGAAACAGCTGTGTTTTGTAGAGCTATTTCCTTTTTTTTTTTTTTTTTTTTTTTTTTTGAGACGGAGTCTCATGTTGTTGCCCAGGCTGGAGTGCAGTGGTGCGATCTCGGCTCACTGCAAGCTCCGCCTCCCGGGTTCCCGCCATTCTCCTGCCTCAGCCTCCTGAGTAGCTGGGACTACAGGCGCCGGCCACCGCGCCCGGCTAATTTTTTGTATTTTTAGTAGAGACGGGGTTTCACTGTGGTCTCGATCTCCTGACCTTGTGATCCGCCCGCCTCGGCCTCCCAAAGTGCTGGGATTACAGGCTTGAGCCACCGCGCCCGGCCTGTAGAGCTGTTTCCTAGTCCAGTTTTGTTTGAAGCTGAAAAGCGATATTTCGGATGGCTTGGAGGAGTATATAGCCAAAGGAAATATCCCCAGACAAAAACGAGAGAGAAGATTTCTGAGAAATGTCTTTCTGATCTCTGAGTTCATCTCACAAAGTTCCACCCTTCTGTCCATGTAGCTGTTTGCTAACACTTTTCTCGTGGATCTGAAGAGAGATATTTCAGAGCTCTTGGAGGGCTCCAGTGACAAAGGAAATATCTTAAGATAAAAACTGAAAGGAAGCATTCTGAGAAACTTCTATGTGACCCGGGCATTCATCTCACGGAGTTCCACCTTCCTGTTCATGTAGCTATTTGCTAACGCTCTTCTCATGGAATCTGCTAAGAGATATTTGGGAGCGCAATGAGGGCTCCAGTGACAAAGGAAATATCTTCAGATAAAAACTGTAAGGAAGCATTCTGAGAAACTTCTCTGTTACCCGTGCATTCACCTCTCAGAGTTCTACATTTCTGTTCATGTTACTACTTGCTAACACACTTCTCATGGAATCTGCTAAGTGATATTTGGGAGTGCATTGAGGGTTAAGGTGAAAAAGGAAATATTTTCAGATAAAAACTGAAATGAAGCGTTCTGAGAAACTTCTATCTTACCCGTGCATTCATCTCTCAGAGGTCCACATTTCTGTTCATGTTACTATTTGCTAACACTCTTCTCCTGGAATCTGCTAAGTGATATTTGGGAGCGCATTGACGGCTATAGTGAAAAATGAAATATCTCCACATAAAAACTGAAACGAAGCGTTCTGAGAAACTGCATTGTGACGTGTGAATGTAACTCACAGCGTTACACTTTTCTGTTCATACACAATTTTGCTAACACTGTTTTCTTGAAATCTGCAGTGGTAGATTTCTTTACCCAATGAAGCTACTGGAGACAAAGGAAATATCTTCAGATAAAAAGTAGAAAGAAGCTTTCTGAGAAACTGCTTTGTGATGTGTGAATTCAACTCACTGAGTTACAGCTGTTTTTCATAGAGATGTTTGCTAGTCCAGTTTTGGTTGAATCTGAGAAGCGATATTTCGGAACGCTTGGAGGAGTATACAGCCAAGGAAATATCCCCAGATAAAAACGAGAAAGAAGATTTCTGAGAAATGTCTTTCTGTTCTCTGTGTTCATCTTACAGAGTTCCACCTTTCTGTCAATGTATCTGTTTGTTAACACTCTTCTCGTGGAATCTGCGAAGTGATATTTAGGAGCGCATTTGGGGCTACAGTGACAAAGGAAATATCTTCAGATCAAAACTGAAAGGAAGCATTCTGAGAAACTTCTATGTGATCAGCCAATTCATCTCACAGAGTTCCACTTTTCTGTTCATGTAGCTGTTTGATAACACTCTTCTCGTGGAACCTGCTAAGTGATATTTGGGACCACATTGATGGCTACAGTGAAAAAAGAAATATCTTAAGATGAAAACTGAACAGAAGCATTCTGAGAAACTGCATTCTAACGTGTGAATGCAACTCCCAGAGTTATATTTTTCTGTTCATTGATCAGTTTGCTAACACAGTTTTCTTGAAATCTGCAGTGGAGATTTCTTTACCCAATGAAGCTTACGGTGACAAAGGAAATTTCCGCAGATAAAAAGTAGAATGAAGGTTTCTGAGAAACTGCTTTGTGATGTTTGAATTCAACTCACTGAGTTACAGCTGTGTTTCATAGAGCTGTTTGCTAGTCCAGTTTTGGTTGAATCTGAGAAGCGATATTTCGGATCGCTTGGAGGAGTATACAGCCAAAGGAAATATCCCCAGATAAAAACGAGAAAGAAGATTTCTGAGAAATGTCTTTCTGTTCTCTGTGTTCATCTTACAGAGTTCCACCTTTCTGTCAATGTATCTGTTTGTTAACACTCTTCTCGTGGAATCTGCGAAGTGATATTTAGGAGCGCATTTGGGGCTACAGTGACAAAGGAAATATCTTCAGATAAAAACTGAAAGGAAGCATTCTGAGAAACTTCTATGTGATCAGCCAATTCGTCTCACAGAGTTCCACTTTTCTGTTCATGTAGCTGTTTGCTAACACTCTTCTCGTGGAATCTGCTAAGTGATATTTGGGAGCGTATTGACAGCTACAGTAAAAAAGGAAATATCTTCAGATAAAAACTGAAAGGAAGCATTCTGAGAAACTGCATTGTGACGTGTGAATGCAACTCACAGAGTTACACTTTTCTCTTCATTGACCAGTTTGCTAACACAGTTTTCTTGAAATCTGCAGTGGGAGATTTCCTTACCCAATGAAGCTTACGGTGACAAAGGAAATATCCTCAGAGAAAAAGTAGAAAGAAGCTTTCTGAGAAACTGCTTTGTGATGTGTGAATTGAACTGACTGAGTTACAGCTGTGTTTCATAGAGCTGTTTGCAAGTCCAGTTTGGTAGAATCTGGGAAGCGATATTTCGGAATGCTTGGGGGAGTATACAGCCAAAGGAAATATCCCCAAATATAAACGAGAAAGAAGATTTCTGAGAAATGTCTCTCTGATCTCTGAGTTCATCTCACAGAGTTCCACCTTTCTGTCCATGTAGCTGTTTCCTAACACTCTTCTCATGGAATCTGCAAAGAGATATTTCGGAGCACATTGAGGGCTACAGTGACAAAGGAAATATCTTCAGATAAAAACTGAAAGGAAGAGTTCTGAGAAACTTCTATGTGACCTGTGCATTCATCTCAGGGAGTTCCACCTTTCTGTTCATGTAGCTATTTGCTAACACTCTTCTCATGGAATCTGCTAAGTGATATTTGGGAGCGTATTGAGGGGTACAGTGACAAAGGAAATATCTTCAAGTAGAAACTGAAAAGAAGTATTCTGAGAAACTACTATGTGACCAGTTAATTCATCTCACAGAGTTCCACGTTTCTGTCCATGTAGCTGTTTGCTAACACTCTTCTCGAGAAATCTTCAAAGACATATTTCGGAGCTCATTGAGGGCTACAGTGACAAAGGAAATATCTTCAGATAAAAACTGAAAGGAAGAATTCTGAGAAACTTCTCTGTTACCTGTACATTCATCTCTCAGAGTTCTACATTTCTGTTCATGTAACTATTTGCTAACACTCTTCTCATGGAATCTGCTAAGTGATATTTGGGAGCGCATTGATGGATAAGGTGAAAAAGGAAATATTTTCAGATAAAAACTGAAATGAAGCGTTCTGAGAAACCTCTGGGTTACCCGTGCATTAATCTCTCAGAATTCCACATTTCTGTTCATGTAGTTATTTGCTAACACTCTTCTCCAGGAATCTGCTAAGTGATATTTGGGACTGCATTGACGACTACAGTGAAAAATGAAATATCTCCACATAAAAACTGAAAAGAAGCTTTCTGAGAAACTGCATTGTGACGTGTGAATGTAACTCACAGAGTTATACTTTTCTGTTCATAGACCATTTTGCTAACTCAGTTTTCTTGAAATCTGCAGTGGGAGGTTTCTTTACCCAATGAAGCTAATGGTGACAAAGGAAATATCCTCAGGTAAAACGTAGAAAGAAGCTTTCTGAGAAACTGCTTTGTGATGTGTGAATTCAACTCACTGAGATACAGCTGTTTTTCATAGAGATGTTTGCTAGTCCAGGTTTTGAAGAATCTGAGAACCGATATTTCGGATCGTTTGGAGGAGTATATAGTCAAAGGAAACATCCCCAGATAAAAACGAGAAAGAAGATTTCTGAGAAATGTTTTTCTGATCCCTGAGTTCATCTCACAGAGTTCCACCTTTCTGTCCGTGTAGCTGTTTCCCTACACTCTTCTCGTGGAATCTGCAAAGAGATATTTCGGGTTCATTGAGGGCTACAGTGACAAAGGAAATATCTTCAGATAAAAACTGAAGGGAAGGGTTCTGAGAAACTCCTATGTGACCGGTGAATTTATCGCACAGAATTCCACCTTTCTGTTCATGTTTGCTAACAGTCTTCTCGTGGAATCTGCTAAGTGATAGTTGAGAGCGCATTGATGGATACAGTGAAAAAGGAAATATCTTGAGATAAAACCGAAACGAAGCGTTCTGTGAAACTTCTGTGTTAACCGTGCATTCATCTCACAGACTTCCATATTTCTCGTCATGTAGCTATTTGCTAACACTCTTCTCATGGAATCTGCTAAGTGATATTTGGGTGTGAATTGATGGCTACAGTGAAAGACGAAATATCTTGTGATAAAAACTGAAAAGAAGTGTTCTGAAAAACTGCATTGTGACGTGTGAATGTAACTCACAGAGTTACACTTTTGTGTTCATTGATCAGTTTGCTAACAAAGTTTTGTTGAAATCTGCAGGGGATATTTCTTTACACAATGAAGCTTAGGGTAACAAATGAAATACCCTCAGATAAAAAGTAGAAAGAGGTGGCGGAGCGCGATGGCCGAATAGGAACAGCTCCAGTCTCCAACTCCCTGCGTGACCGATACAGAAGACTGGTGATTTCTGCATTTTCAACTGATGTACTGGGTTCATCTCACTAGGGAGTGCCAGACAATCGGTGCTGGTCAGCTGCTGCAGCACGACCAGTGAGAGCTGAAGCATGGCGAGGCATCGCCTCACCTGGGAAGTGTAAGGTGAAAGGAATCCCTTTTCCTAGTCAGGGGAACTGAGACACACATCACCTGGTAATCGGGTAACTCCCACCCCAATACTGCGCTTTAAGCAAACAGGCACACCTGGAGATTATATCCCACACCTGGCCGGGAGGGTCCCACGCCCACAGAGCCTTCCTCATTGCTAGCACAGCAGTCTGTGATCTACTGGCAAGGCAGCAGCGAGGCTGGGGGAGGGGCACCTGCCATTGCTGAGGCTTAAGTAGGTAAACAAAGCCGCTGGGAAGCTCGAACAGGGTGGAGCTCACAGGAGCTCAAGGAAACCTGCCTGTCTCTAGAGACTACACCTCTGGGGAAAGGGCACAGTAAACAACAAAAGCAGCAGAAACCTCTGCAGACGCAAACAACTCTGTCTGACAGCTTTGAAGAGTGCAGTGGATCTCCCAACACGGATGCTGAGTTCTGAGAAGGGACAGAATGCCTGCTCAAGTGGGTCCCTGACCACTGAGTAGCCTAACTGGGAGACATCCCCCACTAGGGGCAGTCTGACACCCCATACCTCACAGGGTGGAGCACACCCCTGAGAGGAAGACTCCAAAGCAAGAATCAGACAGGTACACTCACTGTTCAGCAATATTTTATTTTCCGCAGCCTCTGCTGCTGACACCCAGGCAAACAGGGACTGGAGTGGACCTCAAGCAATCTCCAACAGACCTACAGCTGAGGGTCCTGACTGTTAGAAGGAAAACTATCAAACAGGATGGACACCTACACCAAAACACCATCAGTACATCACCATCATCATCAAAGACCAGAGGTAGATAAAACCACAAAGATGAGGAAAAAGCAGGGCAGAAAATCTGGAAATTCAAAAAATAAGAGCGCATCTCCCCTGGCAAAGGAGAGCAGCTAATCATCAGCAACGGATCAAAGCTTGACAGAGAATGACTTTGACGAGATGCGAGAAGAAGGCTTCAGTCCATCAAACTTCTCAGAGCTAAAGGAGGAATTACGTACCCAGTGCAGAGAAACTAAAAATCTTGAAAAAAAAGTGGAAGAATTGATGGCTAGAGTAATTAATGCAGAGAAGGTCATAAACGAAATGAAAGAGATGAAAACCATGACACGAGAAATACGTGACAAATACACAAGCTTCTGTAACCGACTTGATCAACTGGAAGAAAGAGTATCAGTGATTGAGGATCAAATGAACGAAATGAAGTGAGAAGAGAAACCAAAAGAAAAAAGAAGAAAAAGAAATGAACAAAGCCTGCAAGAAGTATGGGATTATGTAAAAAGACCAAATCTACGTCTGAAAGGGGTGCATGAAAGTGAGGGGGAAAATGGAACCAAGTTGGAAAACACTCTTCAGGATATCATCCAGGAGAACTTCCCCTAACCTAGTAGGGCAGGCCAACATTCAAATCCAGGAAATACAGAGAATGCCACAAAGATACTCCTCGAGAAGAGCAACTCCAAGACACATAATTGCCAGATTCACCAAAGTTGAAATGAAGGAAAAAATCTTAAGGGCAGCCAGAGAGAAAGGTCGGGTTACCCACAAAGGGAAGCCCATCAGACTAACAGCAGATCTCTCGGCAGAAACTCTCCAAGCCAGAAGAGAGTGGGGCCAATATTCAACATTCTTAAATAAAAGAATTTTAAACCCAGAATTTCATATCCGGCCAAACTAAGTTTCATAAGTGAAGGAGAAATAAAATCCTTTACAGATTAGCAAATGCTTAGAGATTCTGTCACCACTAGGCCTGCCGTACAAGAGACCCTGAAGGAAGTACTAAATATTGAAAGGAACAACTGGTACCAGCCATTGCAAAAACATGCCAAAATGTAAGACCATCAAGGCTAGGAAGAAACTGCATCAACTAACAAGCAAAATAACCAGTTAATATCATAATGGCAGGATCAAGTTCACACATAACAATATTAACCTTAAATGTCAATGGACTAAATGCTCCAATGAAAAGACACAGACTGGCAAACTGGATAAAGAGTCAAGACCCATCAGTCTGCTGTATTCAGGAGACCCATCTCTCATGCAGAGACATACATAGGCTCAAAATAAAGGGATGGAGGAAGATTTACCAAGCAAATGGAGAACAAAAAAAAGCGGGGGTTGCAATACTAGTCTCTGATAAAACAGACTTTAAACCATCAAAGATCAAAAGAGACAAAGAAGGCCATTACATAATGGTAAAAGGATCAATTCAACAGGAAGAGCTAACTATCCTAAATATATATGCACCCAATACAGGAGCACCCAGATTCATAAAGCAAGTCCTTAGAGACTTACAAAGAGACTTAGACTCCCATACAATAATAATGGGAGACTTCAACACTCCACTGTCAACATAAGACAGATCAACGAGACAGAAAGTTAACAAGGATATCCAGGAATTGAACTCATCTCTGCAGCAAGCAGACCTAATAGACATCTATAGAACTCTCCACCCCAAATCAAAAGAATATACATTCTTCTCAGCACCACATCACACTTATTCCAAAATTGACCACATAATTGGAAGTGAAGCACTCCTCAGCAAATGTACAAGAACAGAAATTATAACAAACTGTCTCTCAGACCACAGTGCAATCAAACTAGAACTCAGGACTAAGAAACTCAATCAAAACCGCTCAACTACATGGAAACTGAACAACCTGCTCCTGAATGACTACTGGGTACATAACGAAATGAAGGCAGAAATAAAGATGTTCTTTGGGCCGGGCGTGGTGGCTCACGCCTGTAATCCCAGCTCTTTGGGAGGCCGAGGTGGGCGGATCACAAGGTCAGGAGATCGAGACCACAGTGAAACCCCGTCTCTACTAAAAATACAAAAAATTAGCCGGGCGCGGTGGCGGGCGCCTGTAGTCCCAGCTACTCAGGAGGCTGAGGCAGGAGAATGGCGTAAACCCAGGAGGCGGAGCTTGTAGTGAGCCGAGATCGCGCCACTGCACTCCAGCCTGGGCGACAGAGTGAGACTCCATCTCAAAAGACAAAAAAAAAAAAAAAAAAAAAAAAAAAAAAAAAAAAAAAAAGATGTTCTTTGAAACCAATGAGAACAAAGATACAACATACCAGAATCTCTACGACACATTTAAAGCGGTGTGTAGACGGAAATTTATAGCACTAAATGCCCACAAGAGAAAGCAGGAAAGATCTAAAATTGACACTCTAACATCACAATTAAAGAACTAGAGAAGCAAGAGAAAACACATTCAAAAGCTAGCAGAAGGCTAGAAATAACTAAGATCAGAGCAGAACTGAAGGAGATAGAGACACAAAAAACCCTCCAAAAAATCAATGAATCAAGGAGCTGGTTTTTTGAAAGATCAACAAAATTCATAGACCACTAGCAAGACTAATAAAGAAGAAAAGAGAGAAGAATCAAATAGATGCAATAAAAAATAATAAAGGGGATATCACCGCCAACTCCACAGAAATACAAACTACTATCAGAGAATACTATAAACACCTCTATGCAAATAAACTAGAAAACCTAGAAGAAATGGATAATTTCCTGGACACTTACACTCTTCCAAGACTAAACCAGGAAGAAGTTGAATCCCTGAATAGACCAATAGCAGGCTCTGAAATTGAGGCAATAATTAATAGCCTACCAACCAAAAAAAGTCCAGGACAAGATGGATTCACAGCTGAATTCTACCAGAGGTACAAGGAGGAGCTGGTACCATTCCTTCTGAAACTATTCCAATCAATAGAAAAAGAGGGAATTCTCCCTAACTCATTTTATGAGGCTAACATCATCCTGATACCAAAGCCTGGCAGAGACACAACAAAAAAAGAGAATTTTAGACCAATATCCCTGATGAACATCGATGCAAAAATCCTCAATAAAATACTGGCAAACCGGATTCAGCAACACATCAAAAAGCTTATCCACCATGATCAAGTGGGCTTCATCCCTGGGATGCAAGGCTGGTTCAACATTCGCAAATCAATAAACATAATCCAGCATATAAACAGAACCAAAGACAAGAACCACATGATTATCTCAATAGATGCAGAAAAGCCTTTTGACAAAATTCAACAGCCCTTCATGCTAAAAACGCTCAATAAATTCGGTATTGATGGAACGTACCTTAAAATAATAAGAGCTATTTATGAGAAACCCACAGCCAATATCATATTGAATGGGCAAAAACTGGAAAAATTCCCTTTGAAAACTGGCACAAGACAGGGATGCCCTCTCTCACCACTCCTATTTAACATAGTGTTGGAAGTTCTGGCTAGGGCAATCAGGCAAGAGAAAGAAATAAAGGGTATTCAGTTAGGAAAAGAAGAAATCAAATTGTCCCTCTTTGCAGACGACATGATTGTATATTTAGAAAATTCCATCATCTCAGCCCAAAATCTCCTTAAGCTGATTAGCAATTTCAGCAAAGTCTCAGGATACAAAATTAAGGTGCAAAAATCACAAGCCTTCATATAAACCAGTAACAGACAAACAGAGAGCCAAATCATGAATGAACTTCCATTCACAATTGTTTCAAAGAGAATAAAATACATAGGAATCCAACTTACAAGGGATGTAAAGGACCTCTTCAAGGAGAACTACAATCCACTGCTCAGTGAAATAAAACAGGACACAAACAAATGGAAGAATATACCATACTCATGGATAGGAAGAATCAACATCATGAAAATGGCCATACTGCCCAAGGTTATTTATAGATTCAATGCCATCCCCATCAAGCTACCAGTGAGTTTCTTCACAGAATTGGAAAAAACCGCTTTAAAGTTTATATGGAACCAAACAAGAGCCCGCATCTCCAAGACAATCCTAAGTCAAAAGAACAAAGCTGGAGGCATCACGCTACCTGACTTCAAACTATACTACAAGGCTACAGTAACCAAAACAGCATGGTACTGGTACCAAAACAGAGATCTAGACCAATGGAACAGAACAGAGTCCTCAGAAATAATACCACACATCTACAGCCATCTGATCTTTGACAAACCTGAGAGAAACAAGAAATGGGGAAAGGATTCCCTATTTAATAAATGGTGCTGGGAAAATTGGCTAGCCATAAGTAGAAAGCTGAAACTGGATCCTTTCCTTACTCCTTATATGAAAATTAATTCAAGATGGATTAGAGACTTAAATGTTAGACCTAATACCATAAAAACCCTAGAGGAAAACCTAGGTAGTACCATTCAGGACATAGGCATGGGCAAAGACTTCATGTCTAAAACACCAAAAGCAACGGCAGCAAAAGCCAAATTGACAAATGGGATCTCATTAAACTAAAGAGCTTCTGCAGAGTAAAAGAAGCTACCATCAGAGTGAACAGGCAACCTACAGAATGGGAGAAAATTTTTGCAATCTACTCATCTGACAAAGGGCTAATATCCAGAACCTACAAAGAACTCAAACAAATTTACAAGAAAAAAACAAATAGCCCCATTAAAAAGTGGGCAAAGGATATGAACAGACATTTCTCAAAAGAAGAGATTCACACAGCCATCAGACACATGAAAAAATGCTCACCATCACTGGCCATCAGAGAAATGCAAATCAAAACCACTATGAGGTACCATCTCACACCAGTTAGAATGGCGATCATTAAAAAGTCAGGAAACAACAGGTGCTGGAGAGGATGTGGAGAAATAGGAACACTTTTACACTGTTGGTGGGATTGTAAACTAGTTCAACCATTATGGAAAACAGTATGGCGATTCCTCAAGGATCTAGAACTAGATGTACCATAGGACCCAGCCATCCCATTACTGGGTATATAGCCAAAGGATTATAAATCATGCTGCTATGAAAACACATGCACACGTATGTTCATTGCGGCACTATTCACAATAGCAAAGACGTGGAATCAACCCAAATATCCATCAGTGACAGACTGGATTAAGAAAATGTGGCACATATACACCATGGAATACTATGCAGCCATCAAAAAGGATGAGTTTGCGTCCTTTGTAGGGACATGGATGAAGCTGGAAACCATCATTCTTAGCAAACTATCACAAGAACAGAAAACCAAACACCGCATGTTCTCACTCATAGGTGGGAACTGAACAATGAGATCACTTGGACTTGGGAAGGGGAACATCACACACCGGGGCCTATCATGGGGAACGGGGCAGGGGGATGGGGGATGGATTGCATTGGGAGTTATACCTGATGTAAATGACGAGTTAATGGGTGCTGACGAGTTGATGGGTGCAGCACACCAACATGGCACAAGTATACATATGTAACAAATCTGCACGTTATGCACATGTACCCTAAACTTAAAGTATAGTAAAAAAAAAAAAAAAGTAGAAAGAAGCTTTCTGAGAAACTGCTTTGTGATGTGTGAATTCCACTCACTGAGTTACAGCTGTGTTTCATAGAGCTGTTTGATAGTTCAGTTTTGCTTGAATCTGAGAACCGATATTTCGGATCGCTTGGAGGAATATATAGCCAAAGGGAATATCCCCAGTTAACCACTAGAAAGAAGATTTCTGAGAAATGTCTTTCTGATCTCTGAGTTCATCTCACAGAGTTCCACCTTTCTGTCCATTTATCTGTTTGCTAACACTCTTCTCGTGGAATCTGCAAAGTGATATTTCGGAGCGCATTGAGGGCTACAGAGACAAAGGAAATATCTTCGGATAAAAACTGAAAGGAAGAGTTCTGAGAAACTTCTATGTTACTGGTTAATTCATCTCACAGAGTTCCACCTTTCTGTTCATGTAGCTGTTCGCTAACACTCTTCTCGTGGAATCTGCTAAGTGATATTTGGGAGCGCATTGACGGATACAGTTACAAAGGAAATATCTTCAGATAAAAACTTAAACGAAGCATTCTGAGAAACTTCTGTGTTACCAGTGCATTCATCTCACAGAGTTCCACATTTTTGTTCATGTAGCTATTGGCTAGCACACTTCTCATGGAATCTGCTAAGTGATATTTGGGAGCGCATTTACGGCAAAAGTGAAAAAGGAAATATCTTCAGATAAAAACTGAAATGAAGCATTCTGAGAAACTGCATTGTGACGTGTGAATATATCTCACAGAGTTACACTTTTCTTTTCGTTGACCAGTTTGCTAACACAGTTTTCTTGAAATCTGCAGTGGGAGATTTCTTTACCCAATGAAGCTTACGGTGAAGAAGGAAATATCCACAGAAAAAATGTAGAAAGAAACTCTCTGAGAAACTGCTTTCTGATGTGTGAATTCAACTCACTGAGTTACAGCTGTGTTTCATAGAGCTGTTTGCTACTCCAGTTTTGGTTGAATCTGAGAAGCGATATTTCGGAACGCTTGGAGGAGTATACAGCCAAAGGAAATACCCTAAATAATAACGAGAAAGAAGATATCTGAGAAATGTCTTTCTGATCTCAGAGTTCATCTCACAGAGTTCCACCTTTCTGTTCATGTAGCTGTTTACTAACACTCTTCTCGTGGAATCTGCTAAGTGATATTTGGGAGCGCATTGACGGATACAGTTACAAAAGAAATATCTTCAGATAAAAAACTGAAAAGAAGCATTCTGAGAAACTGCGTTGTGACGTGTGAATGCAACTCACAGAGTTACACTTTTCTCTTCATTGTACAGTTTGCTAAAACTGTTTTCTTGAAATCTGCAGTGGGATATTTCTTTATCCAATGAAGCTTACGGTGACAAAGGAAATATCCTCAGAGAAAAAGTAGAAAGAAACTATCTGAGAAAATGCTTTGTGATGTGTGAATTCCACTTACTGAGTTACAGGTGTGTTTCATAGAGCTGTTTGCTAGGCCAGTTTTGGTTGAACCTGAGAAGCGATATTTCGGATCGCTTTGAGGAGTATACAGCCAAAGGAAATATTCCCAGATAAAACGTGAAAGAAGATTTCTGAGAAATGTCTTTCTGATCTCTGAGTTCATCTCACAGCGTTCACCTTTCTGTCCATGTAGCTGTTTACCAACACTCTTCTTGTGGAATCTGCAAAGTGTTATTTCGGAGCACATTGAGGGCTACAGTGACAAAGAAAATATCTTCAGATAAAAACAGAAAGGAAGCGTTCTGAGAAACTTCTATGTGACCCCTGCATTCATCTCACAGAGCTCCACCTTTGTCTTCATGTAGCTATTTGGTAACACTCTTCTCATGGAATCTGCAAAGTGATATTTGGGAGCGCATTGACGGCTACAGTTACAAAGGAATTATCTTCAGATAAAAACTTAAACGAAGGGTTCTGAGAAACTTCTGTGTTACTAGTGCATTCATCTCACAGAGTTCCACATTTTTGTTCATGTAGCTATTTGCTAACACTCTTCTCATGGAATCTGCTAAGAGATATTTGGGAGCGCATTGACAGCTATAGTGAAAAACGAAATATCTTCAGATAAAAACTGAAATGAAGCGTTCTGAGAAACTGCATTGTGACATGTGAATATAACTCACAGAGTTACACTTTTCTTTTCGTTGATCAGTTTGCTAACACAGTTTTCTTGAAGTCCGCAGTGGGAGATTTCTTTACCCAATGAAGCTTACGGTGACAAAGGAAATATCCTCAGATAAAATGTAGAAAGAAGCTCTCTGAGAAACTGCTTTGTGATGTGTGAATTCAACTCACCGAGTTACAGCTGTGTTTCATATCGCTGTTTACTAGTCCAGTTTTGGTTGAAACTGGGAACCGACATTTCGGATCGCTTGGAGGAGTATACAGCCAAAGGAAATATCCCCAGATAAAACGAGAAAGAAGATTTCTGAGAAATGTCTTTCTATTCTCTGAGTTCATCTCACAGAGTTCCACCTTTCTGTTCACGTAGCTATTTGATAACACTATTCTCATGGAATCTTCTAAGTGATATTCGGGAGCACATTGATGGCTACAGTTTAAAAGCAAATATCTTCAGATAAAAACTGAAACAAAGCGTTCTGAGTAACTGCATTGTGACGTGTTAATGTATCTCTTAGAGTTACACTTTTCTGTTCATTGCTCAGTTTGCTAACACAGTTTTCTTGAAATCTGCAGTGGGATATTTCTTTGCCCAATGAAGCTGACGTTGACAAAGGAAATATCCTCACCTAAAAGTAGAGAGAAGCTTTCTGTGAAACTGCTTTGTGATGTGTGAATTCAACTCACTGAGTTACAGCTGTGTTTCATAGAGCTGTTTGCTACTCCAGTTTTGGTCGTATCTGAGAAGCGATATTTCGATTCACTTGGAGGAGTATACAGCCAAAGGAAATATTCGCAGATAAAAACGAGAAAGAAGATTTCTGAGACATGTCTTTCTGTTCTCTGAGTTCATCTCACAGAGTTCCACCATTGTGTTCATGTAGCTGTTTGCTAACACTCTTCTCATGGAATGTGCAAAGTGATATTTCGGAGTGCATTTTGGGCTACAGTGACTATGGAAATATCTTCAGATAAAAACTGAAAGGAAGCGTTCTGACAAACTCTGTGTTACCTGTGCATTCATCTCACAGAGTTCCACCTTTCTGTTCATGTAGCTATTTGCTAAAACTCTTCTCATGAAATCTGCTAAATGATATCTGGGTGTGCATTGACGGCTACAGTGAAAAAGGAAATATCTTCAGATAAAAACTGAAAGGAAGCATTCTGAGAAACTTCTGCATTACCCATGCATTCATCTCACAGAGTTCCACCTTTCTGTTAATGTAGCTGTTCGCTAACACTCTTGTTGTGGAATCTGCAAAGTGATATTTCGGAGCACATCGAGGGCTACAGTGAAAAAGGAAATATCTTCAGATAAAATCTGAAAAGAAGCATTTTGAGAAACTGCACTGTGACGTGTGAATGCAACTTACAGAGTTAGACTTTTCTGTTCATTGATCAGTTTACTAACACAGTTTTCTTGAAATCTTCAGTGGGATATTTCTTGACCCAATGAAGCTGATGGTGACAAAGGAAATATCTTCAGAGAAAAAGTAGAAAGAAGCTTTCTGAGAAATGCTTTGTTATGTGTAAATTCAACTCACAGAGTTACAGCTGTTTTTCATGGAGCTGTTTGCTAGTCCATATTCTTGAATCTGAGAACCGATATTGCGGATTGCTTGGCGGAGTATACAGCCAAAGGAAATATCCCCAGATAAAGAAGAGACAGAAGATTTCTGAGACATTTCTATGTGACCTGTGCATTCATGTCACAAAGTTCCACGTTTCTGTTCATGTAGCTTTTGTTAACATTCTTCTCGTGGAATCTGCAAAGTGGTATTTCGGAGCACTGAGGGCTACAGTGAGAAAGGAAATATCTTCAGATAAAAACTGAAAGGAAGTGTTCTGAGAAACTTCTATGTGACTTGTGCATTCATCTCACAGAGTTCCACCTTTCTGTTAATGTAGCTATTTTCTAACACTCTTCTCATGGAATCTGCTAAGTGATATTTGGGAGCGCATTGACGGCTACAGTGAAAAAGGATATATCTTCAGATAAAAACAGAAACGAAGCATTCTGAGATACTGCATTGTGACGTGTGAATGCAACTCACAGAGTTACACTTTTCTGTTCATTGATCAGTTTGCTAACACAGTTTTGTTGAATTCTGCAGTGGGATATATCTTTACCGAATGAAGCTGACTTTGACAAAGGAAATTTCTTCAGATAAAATGTAGAAAGTAGCTTTCTGAGAAACTGCTTGGTGTTGTGTGAATTCGTCTCACATTGTTACTCCATTGTGTTCAAGGAGCTGTTTGTTTGCACTCCTTCTATGGAACCTCAGTAGTGATACTTTGGATTGTACTGAAGCCCATGGTGAAAAAGGAAATATCCTGGGATAAAATTTGAGAAGAAGCTTTCTCAGAACCTTCTTGGTGTTGTGTGAATTCGTCTCACAGAGTTACACTTCTCTTTCAGGGAGCAGCTTGCTAGCACTGATTTCCTGGAATCTGAGAAGGGATACTTTGTATCACTTGGCAGCCTGTGCTGGCAAAGGAAATATCCAGATATAAAAATCAGAAAGAAGCTTTCTGAGAAACCGCATTTTGATGTGTGTATTCATCTCCCAAAATAACACTGTCCTTTCCATGGAGCAGATCACCAACACTGTTTTCATGGAATCGGCAATGGGATATTCAGAGCAATTTGAGTGTTATGGTGAAAAAGGAAATATTCTCAGAGAAGACCTGGAGATAAGCGTTCGGAGAAACTGCTTTGTGATGTGTGAATTCATCTCACAGAGTTCCACCATTCTTTCATTGAGCAGATTGCTAACACTAATTTCGTGGAATCTGCAATGGGATAATTGGGAGGGCATTGAGGCCGACAGTGAAAAGGGAAATGTCCTCAGATAAAAACGTGAAAGAAGCTTTCTGAGAAACTGCTTTGTGATGTTTGAATTCATCTCACAGAGTTACACCAATTGTATCCGGAACACTTTGTTACCTGTGCCTCTGTGATTTTGGAGAAGTGACATTTCTGGTCGATTTGTGTTCCAATTGTGTCCAAGGAAATATCCTCAGATAAAACGAGACAGAAGCTTTCTGAGAAAATGCTTTGTAACGTGTGAATTCATCTAACAGAATTACAGCATTCTCTTCATGGAGCAGTTTGTTAGCACTGTTTCTGTGGTATCTGAGAAGGGATATTTTCGATGGGTTTGAAGCCTATGATGACAAACTCAACATACACAGATAAAAAGTAGAAAGAAGTTTTCTGAGAAACTGCTTGGTGATGTGTGAATTCGTCTCACAGCTTTACACCATTCTGTACATGGAGCAGTTTGTTTGCATTCCTTCTGTGGAATCTCAGTAGCGATACTTTGGATTGTACTGAAGCCCATGGTGAAAAAGTAAATATCCTCAGATAAACATTGAGAAGAAGCTTTCTCAGTACCTGCTTGGTGTTGTGTGAATTCGTCTCACAGGGTTACACTTCTCTTTCATGGAGAAGCTTGCTAGCACTGATTTCCTGGAATCTGAGAAGGGATATTTTGGATCCCTTGGCAGCCTGTGCTGACAAAGGAAATATCCAGAGATACAAACCAGAAAGAAGCTTTCTGAGAAGCTGCATTATGATGTGTGTATTTATCTCCCAAAGTAACACTGTCCTTTCCATGGAGCAGATCACCAACACTGTTTTTATGGAATCGGCAATGGAATATTTGGAGCACTTTCAGTGTTATGGTGAAAAGGGAAATATCCTCAGAAAAGGATTGGAGATAAGCGTTCAGAGAATCTGCTTAGTGATGTGTGAATTCATCTCACAGAGTTACACCATACTTTCATTGAGCAGACTGCTGACACTAATTTCATGGAATCTGCAATGGGATATTTGGAAGGGCATTGAGGCCATCGGTGAAAAGGGAAATGTCCTCAGATAGAAACGAGAAAGAAGCTTTCCTAGAAACTGCTTGGTTATGTGTGAATTCATCTCAGAGTCACACAAATCTTTCATGGAGCCCTTTGCTGGCACTGGTTTCTGCAAAATCTGACAAGGGACATTTCTGATCGCTTGGAATCCTATCGTTTCAGGGATAATATCCTCAGATAAAAACTGGAAACAAGCTTCCTGAGAAAGTGCTTTGTGATGTGTGAATTCATCCCTCAGAGTTCCACCACTCTTTCATGGCGCAGCTTGCTAGCACTGATTTCATGGAATCTGAGAAGGGACATATTGGATGGTTTTTAGGCCAATGGTGAAAATGGAAATATCCTCATAGAAAAGGTAGAAAGAGGCTTTCTGAGAAACTGCTCTGTGATGTGTGAATTCACCTCACAGATTTCCACCGTTGTGTACAAGGAGCAGTTTATTAGCACTTCTTCTGTGGAATATGAGAATGGAGAGTTCAGATGTCATTGAAGCCCATGGTTAAAAAGGAAATATCCTCCAATGAAAACTGGAGAGAAGCCTTCGGAGTATTTCTTTGTGACGTGTGAATTCCCCTGACAGCACTACTTCATTCTTTCATTGTGAAGTTTGCTGTCACTCAACCCGTGGAATCTGCAATGGGAGTTTCAGGAGGGCATTGAGGTCGATGGTGAAAAAGGAAATGTCCTCAGATAGAAAAGTGAAAGAAGCTTTCTGAGAAAATGCTTTGTGATGTGTGAATTCATCTCACAGTGTTACACCCATGGTTGCTGGAACAGTTTGTTACCTGTGCCTCTGTGAATTCGGAGAAGTGACATTTCTGATCACCTTGTGTACCAATTGTGACAAAGGCAATATCCTCAGATAAAAATGAGAAAGAAGCTTTCTGAGAGACTGCTTTGTGATGTGTGAATTCATCTCACAGAGAAACTTCTTTGTGATGTGTGAATCCATTCTCTTCATGGAGAAGTTTGTTAGCACTACTTCTGTGGAATCTGAGAAAGGATATTTTCGATGGGTTTGAAGCCTATGTTGACAAAGGCCACATCCTCAGATAAAAAGTAGAAAGATGCCTTCTGAGAAACTGCTTGGTGATGTGTGTATTCTTCTCACAGAGTTACACCATTCTGTTCATGGAGCAGTTTGTTTGCACTCCTTCTCTGGAATCTCAGTAGCGATACTTTGGATTGTACTGAAGCCCATGGTGAAAAAGGAAGTATCCTCAGATAAAATTTGAGAAAAAGCTTTCTCAGAATCTGCTTGGTGTTGTGTGAATTCGTCTCAGAGAGTTTCACTTCTCTTTCATGGATCACCTTGCTGGCACTGATTTCCTGGAATCTGAGAAGGGATATTTTGGATCCCATGGCAGCCTGTGCTGACAAAGGAAATATCCTGAGATACAAACCAGAAAGAAGCTTTCTGAGAAACTGCATTATGATGTGAGTATTCATCTCCCAATGTAACACCGTTCTTTCCATGGAGCAGATCACCAACACTGTTTTCATGGAATCGGCAATGGGATATTCGGAGCACTTTGAGTATTATGGTGAAAAAGGAAATATCCTCAGAGAAGACCTGGAGATAAGCGTTCGAAGAAACTTCTTTGTCATGTGTGAATTAATCTCACAGAGTTCCACCATTCTTTCATTGAGCAGATTGCTAACACTAATTTCGTGGCATCTGCAATGGGATATTTGGGGCCGACGGTGAAAAGGAAAATGTCCTCAGATTAAAATGATAAAGAATCTTTCTGAGAAACTGCTTGGTGATTGTGTGAATTCATCTCACAGAGTCACACAAATCTTTCATGCAGCCCTTTGCTGGCACTGGTATCTGTGGAATCTGACAAGGAACATTTCTGATCGCTTGGAATCCTATCGTGATAGGGGAAATATCCTCAGAAAAAAACTGGAAACAAGCTTCCTGAGAAAGTGCTTATGATGTGTGAATTCATCCCTCAGAGTTCCATCACTCTTTCATGGCGCAGCTTGCTAGCACTGATTTCATGGAATCTGAGAAGGAACATATTGGATGTCTTTTAGGCCAATGGTGAAAATGGAAATATCCTCAAGGAAAAGCTATAAAGAAGCTTTCTGAGAAACTGCTCTGTGATGTGTGAATTCACCTCACAGATTTCCACCGTTGTGTACAAGGAGCAGTTTATTAGCACTTCTTCTGTGGAATATGAGAATGGAGAGTTCAGATGGCATTGAAGGCCATGGTGAAAAAGGAAATATCCTCCAATGAAAACTGGAGAGAAGCCTTCAGAGTAATTTCTTTGTGAAGTGTGAATTCCCCTGACAGCACTACATCATTCTTTCATTGTGAAGTTTGCTGACACTCTTCTCGTGGAATCTGCAATGGGAGTTTCGGGAGGGCATTGAGGCCGATGGTGAAAAAGGAAATGTCCTCAGATAGAAACGTGAAAGAAGCTTTCTGAGAAACTGCTTTGTGACGTGTGAATTCATCTCACAGAGTCACACCAATGGTATCCAGAACAATTTGTTACCTGTGCTTCTGTGAATTCGGAGAAGTGACATTTCTGATCGCCTTGTGTACCAATTGTGACAAAAGCAATATCCTCAGATAAAAACGAGAAAGAAGCTTTCTGAGAAACTGCTTTGTGATGTGTGAATTCATCTCACAGAGTTACAGCATTCTCTTCATGGAGCAGTTTGTTAGCACTGCTTCTGTGGTATCTGAGAAGGGATATTTTCCATGGGTTTGAAGCCTATGGTGACAAAGGCCACATCCTCAGATAAAAAGTAGAAAGAAGCGTTCTGAAAACCTGCTTGGTGATGTGTGAATTCGTCTCACAGTGTTACACCATACTGTTCATGGAGGAGTTTGTTTGCACTCCTTCTGCGGAATCTCAGTAGCGATACTTTGGATTGTACTGAAGCCCATGGTGAAAAAGGAAATATCCTCAGATAAAATTTGAAAAGAAGTTTTCTCAGAACCTGCTTGGTGTTGTGTGAATTTGTCTCAGAGTTACACTTCTCTTTCATGGAGCAGCTTGCTGGTATTGATTACCTGGAATCTGAGAAGGGATATTTTGGATCCCTTGCAGCCTGTGCTGACAAAGGAAATATCCAGAGATAAAAATCAGAAAGATGCTTTCTGAGAAACTGCATTATGATGTGTGCATTCATCTCCCAACTTAACACCGTCCTTTCCATGGAGCAGATCACCAACACTGTTTTCATGGAATCGGCAATAGGATATTCGGAGCACTTTCAGTGTTTTGGTGAAAAAGGAAATATCCTCAGATATGACCTGGAGATAAACGTTCGAAGAAACTTCTTTGTGATGTGTGAATTCATCTCACAGAGTTCCACCATTCTTTCATTGAGCAGATTGCTAACACTAATTTCATGGCATCTGCAATGGGATATTTGGGAGGGCAATGAGGCCAACGGTGAAAAGGGAAATGTCCTCAGATAAAAACGAGAAAGAATCTTTCTGAGAAACTGCTTGGTGATTGTGTGAATTCATCTCACAGAGTCACACAAATCTTTTATGGAGCCCTTTGCTGGCACTTGTTTCTGTGGAATCTGACAAGGAACATTTCTGATCGCTTGGAATCCTATCGTGGTAGGGGAAATATCCTCAGATAAAATCTGGAAACAAGTCTCCTGAGAAAGTGCTTTGTGATGTGTGAATTCATCCCTCAGAGTTCCATCACTCTTTCATGGCGAAACTTGCTAGCAAAGATTTCGTTGAATCTGAGAAGGAACATATTGGATGGCGTGTAGGCCAATGGTGAAAATGGTAATATCCTCATGGAAAAGCTAGAAAGAAGCTTCCTGAGAAACTGCTCTGTGATGTGTGAATTCACCTCACAGATTTCCACCGTTGTGTACAAGGAGCAGTTTATTAGCACTTCTTCTGTGGAATATGAGAATGGAGAGTTCAGATGACATTGAAGGCCATGGTGAAAAAGGAAATATCATCCAATGAAAACTGGAGAGAAGCCTTCGGAGTGATTTCTTTGTGACATGTGAATTCCCCTGACAGCACTACATCATTCTTTCATTGTGAAGTTTGCTGACACTGTTCTCGTGGAATCTGCAAAGGAAGTTTCAGGAGGGCATTGAGGCCGATGGTGAAAAACGAAATGTCCTCAGATAGAAGCGTGAAAGAATCTTTCTGAGAAACTGCTTTGTGACGTGTGAATTCATCTCACAGAGTTACACCAATGGTATGGGGAAGAGTTTGTTACCTGTGCCTCTGTGAATTCTGAGAAGTGACATTTCTGATCGCCTTGTGTACCAATTGTGACAAAGGCAATATCCTCAGATAAAAACGAGAAAGAAGCTTTCTGAGAAACTGCTTTGTGATGTGTGAATTCATCTCACAGAGTTACAGCATTGTCTTCATGGAGAAATTTGTTAGCACTGCTTCTGTGGTATCTGAGAAGGGATATTTTCGATGGGTTTGAAGCCTATGGTGACAAAGGCAACATCCTCAGATAAAAAGTAGAAAGATGCTTTCTGAGAAACTGCTTGGTGATGTGTGTATTCTTCTCACAGAGTTACACCATTCTGTTCATGGAGGAGTTTGTTTGCACTCCTTCTGTGGAATCTCAGTAGCGATACTTTGGATTGTACTGAAGCCCATGGTGAAAAAGGAAGTATGCTCAGATAAAATTTGAGAAGAAGCTTTCTCAGAACCTGCTTGGTGTTGTGTGAATTTGTCTCAGAGAGTTACACTTCTCTTTCATGGATCACCTTGCTGGCACTGATTTCCTGGAATCTGAGAAGGGATATTTTGGATCCCATGGCAGCCTGTGCTGACTAAGGAAATATTCACAGATAGAAACCGGAAAGAAGCTTTCTGAGAAACTGCATTATGATGTGTGTATTCATCTCCCAATGTAACACCGTCCTTTCCATGGAGCTGATCACCAACACTGTTTTCATGGAATCGGCAATGGGATATTCGGAGCACTTTGAGTGTTTTGGTGAAAAAGGAAATATCCTCAGAGAAGACCTGGAGATAAGCGTTCGAAGAAACTGCTTTGTGATGTGTGAATTCATCTCACAGAGTTCCACCATTCTTTCATTGAGCAGATTGCTAACAGTAATTTCGTGGAATCTGCAATGGGATATTTTGGAGGGCACTGAGGCCGACGGTGAAAACGGCATTGTCCTCAGATAAAAACGTGAAAGAAGCTTTCTGAGAAACTGCTTGGTGATGTGTGAATTCATCTCACAGAGTCACACAAATCTTTCATGGAGCCCTTTGCTGGCACTGGTTTCTGTGGAATCTGACACGGGACATTTCTGAAAGCTTGGAATTCAATCGTGGCAGGGGAAATACCCTTACATAAAAACTGGAAACAAGCTACCTGTCATAGTGCTTTGTGATGTGTGAATTCATCCCTCAGAGTTCCACCACTCTTTCCTGGCCCAGCTTGCTAGCACTGATTTCGTGGAATCTGAGAATGGACATATTGGATGTCTTTTAGGCCAACGGTGAAAATGGAAGTATGTCACCTTGCAGATTTCCACCGTTGTGTACGAGGAGCAGTTTATTAGCACTTCTTCTGTGGAATATGAGAATGGAGAGTTCAGATGGAATTGAAGCCCATGGTGAAAAAGGAAATATCCTCCAATGAAAACTGGAGAGAAGCCTTCGGAGTAATTTCTTTGTGACGTGAGAATTCCCCTCACAGCACTACATATTCTTTCATTGTGAAGTTTGCTGACACTCTTCTCATGGAATCTGCAATGGGAGTTTCGGGAGGGCATTGAGGCCGATGGTGAAAAAGGAAATGTCCTCAGATAGAAACGTGAAAGAAGCTTTCTGAGAAACTGCTTTGTGATGTGTTAATTCACCTCACAGAGTTACACCCATGGTATCCGGAATAGCTTGATACCTGTGCTTCTGTGAATTCAGAGAAGTGACATTTCTGATTGCCTTGTGTATCAATTGTGACAAAGGCAATATCCTCAGATAAAAACGAGAAAGAAGCTTTCTGAGAAACTGCTTGGTAATGTGTGAATTCATCTCAGAGTCACACAAATCTTTCATGGAGCCCTTTGCTGGCACTGGTTTCTGTGGAATCTGACAAGGGACATTTCTGATCGCTTGGAATCCTATCGTGACAGGGGAAATATCCTCAGAGAAAAACTGAAAACAAGCTTCCTGAGAAAGTGCTTTGTGATGTGTGAATTCATCCCTCAGAGACCCACCACTCTTTCATGGCGAAGCTTGCTAGCAAAGATTTCGTTGAATCTGAGAAGGGACATATTGGATGGCTTGTAGGCCAATGGTGAAAATGGAAATATCCTAATAGAAAAGCTAGAAAGAAGCTTTCTGAGAAACCTCTCTGTAATGTGTGAATTCACCTCACAGATTTCCACCATTGTGTACAAGTAGCAGTTTATTAGCACTTCTTCTGTGGAATATGAGAATGGAGAGTTCAGATGGCATTGAAGGCCATGGTGAAAAAGGAAATATCCTCCAATGAAAACTGGAGAGAAGCCTTCGGAGTGATTTCTTTGTGACATGTGAATTCCCCTGACAGCACTACATCATTCTTTCATGGTGAAGTTTGCTGACACTCTTCTCGTGGAATCTGCAATGGGAGTTTCGGGAGGGCATTGAGGCCGATGGTGAAAAACGAAATGTCCTTAGATAGAAACGTGAAAGAAGCTTTCTGAGAAACTGCTTTGTGATGTGTGAATTCATCTCACAGAGTTACACCAATGGTATGGGGAACAGTTTGTTACCTGTGCCTCTGTGAATTCTGAGAAGTGACATTTCTGATCGCCTTGTGTACCAATTGTGACAAAGGCAATATCCTCAGATAAAAACGAGAAAGAAGCTTTCTGAGAAACTGCTTTGGATGTGTGAATTCACCTCACAGAGTTAGAGCATTCTCTTCATGGAGCTGTTTGTTAGCACTGCTTCTGTGGTATCTGAGAAGGGATATTTTCCATGGGTTTGAAGCCTATGGTGACAAAGGCAATATCCTCAGATAAAAAGTAGAAAGAAGCTTCTGAGAAACTGCTTGGTGATGTGTGAATTCGTCTCACTGCGCTACACCATTCTTTTCATGGAGGAGTTTGTTTGCCCTCCTTCTGTGGAATCTCAGTAGCGATACTTTGGATTGTACTGAAGCCCATGGTGAAAATGTAAATATCCTCAGATAAAATATGAAAAGAAGCTTTCTCAGAACCTGTTTGGTGTTGTGTGAATTCGTCTCACAGTATCACACTTGTCTTTCAAGGAGCAGCTTGCTAGCACTGATTTCCTGGAATCTGAGAAGGGATATTTTGGATCCCATGGCAGCCTGTGCTGACAAAGGAAATATCCACAGATAGAAACCGGAAAGAAGATTTCTGAGAAACTTCATTATGATGTGTGTTCCGTCTCCCAACCTAACACTGTCCTTTCAATGGAGTAGATCACCAACAGTGTTTTCATGGAATCATCAATGGGATATTAGGAGCACTTTGAGTGTTATGGTGAAAAAGGAAATATTCTCAGAGAAGACCTGGAGATAAGCGTTCGGAGAAACTGTTTTGTGATTTGCAAATTCATCTCACAGAGTTACACCATTCTTTCATTGAGCAGACTGCCAACACTAATTTCGTGGCATCTGCAATGGGATATTTGGGAGGGCATTGAGGCCGACGGTGAAAAGGGAAATTCCCTCAGATAGAAAAGAAAAAGAAGCTTTCTGAGAAACTGCTTGGTGATGTGTGAATTCATCTCACAGAGTCACACAAATCTTTCATGGAGCGCTTTGCTGGCACTGGTTTCTGTGGAATCTGACAAGGGACATTGCTGATCGCTTGGAATCCTATTGTGGCAGGGGAAATATCCTCAGATAAAAACTGGATACAAGCTTCCTGAGAAAGTGCTTTGTGATGTGTGAATTCATCCCTCAGAGTTCCACTACTCTTTCATGGCGCAGCTTGCTAGCACTGATTTCGTGGAATCTGAGAAGGGACATATTGCATGGCTTTTAGGCCAACGGTGAAAATGGAAAATATCTTAATAGAAAAGCTAGAAAGAAGCTTACTGAGAAACTGCTTTGTGATGTGTGAATTTACCACACAGAGTTAAAGCATTCTCTTCATGGAGCAGTTTGTTAGCACTGCTTCTGTGGTATCTGAGAAGGGATATTTTCGATGGGTTTGAAGCCTACGGTGACAAAGGCAACATCCTCAGATAAAAAGTAGAAAGAAGCTTTCTGAGAAACTGCATTATGATGTGTGTATTCATCTCCCAATGTAACACCGTCCTTTCCATCGATCAGATCACCAACACTGTTTTCATGGAATCGGCAATGGGATATTCGGAGCACTTTGAGTGTTTTGGTGAAAAAGGAAATATCCTCAGAGAAGACTTGGAGATAAGCGTTCGGAGAAACTGCTTTGTGATGTGTGAATTCATCTCACAGAGTTCCACCATTCTTTCATTGAGCAGATTGCTAACAGTAATTTCGTGGAATCTGCAAAGGGATATTTGGGGGGCATTGAGGCTGACGGTGAAAAGGGAAATGTAATCAGATAAAAACGAGAAAGAAGCTTTCTGAGAGACTGCTTGGTTATGTGTGAATTCATCTCACAGAGTCACACAAATCTTTCATGTTGCCCTTTGCTGGCACTGGTTTCTGTGGAATCTGACAAGGAACATTTCTGATCGCTTGGAATCCTATCGTGGTAGGGGAAATATCCTCAGATAAAAACTGGAAACAAGCTTTCTGTGAGAAAGTGCTTTGTGATGTGTGAATTCATCCCTCAGAGTTCCATCACTCTTTCATGGCGCAGCTTGCTAGCACTGATTTCGTGGAATCTGAGAAGGAACATGTTAGATGTCTTGTAGGCCAACGGTGAAAATGGTCAAATATCCTTATGGAAAAGCTAGAAAGAAGATTTCTGAGAAACTGCTCTGTGATGTGTGAATTCACCTCACAGATTTCCACCGTTGTGTACAAGGAGCAGTTTATTAGCACTTCTTCTGTGGAATATGAGAATGGAGAGTTCAGATGGCATTGAAGGCCATGGTGAAAAAGGAAATATCCTCCAATGAAAACTGGAGAGAAGCCTTCGGAGTAATTTCTTTGTGACATGTGAATTCCCCTCACAGCACTACATTATTCTTTCATTGTGAAGTTTGCTGACACTGTTCTCGTGGAATCTGCAATGGGAGTTTCAGGAGGGCATTGAGGCCAATGGTGAAAAAAGAAATGTCCTCAGATAGAAACGTGAAAGAAGCTTTCTGAGAAACTGCTTTGTGATGTGTAAATTCACCTCACAGAGTTACACCCATGGTATCCGAAATAATTTATTACCTGTGCTTCTGTGAATTCGGAAAAGTGACATTTCTGATCGCCTTGTGTACCAATTGTGACAAAGGCAATATCCTCAGATAAAAATGAGAAAGAAGCTTTCTGAGAACGTGCTTCGTGATGTGTGAATTCATCTCACAGAGTTACATCATTCTTTCATTGAGCAGTTTGCTAACACTAATTTCGTGGTATCTGCGATGGGATATTTAGGAGGGCATTGAGGTCGACGTTGAAAAGGGAAATGTCCTCAGATAAAAACTTAAAAGTGGCTTTCTGAGAAACTCCTTGGTGATGTTTGAATTCATCTCACAGAGTCACACAAATCTTTCATGGAGCCCTTTGCTGGCACTGGTTTCTCTGGAATCTGACAAGGGGCATTTCTGATCGCTTTGAATCCTATCGTGGCAAAGGAAATATCCTCAGATAAATACCGGAAACAAGCTTTCTGAAAAATTGCTTCGTGATGTGTGAATTCATCCCTCAGTGTTCCACCACTCCTTCATGGCCCAACTTGCTAGCACTGATTTCGTGGAATCTGAGAAGAGCCATATTTTATCGGTTTTAGGCTAATGGTGAAAATGGATATATCCTCATATAAAAGCTACAAATACTCTTTCTGAGAAATTGCTGTCATATGTGAATTCACCTCACAGATTTACACCTTTCTGTACATGGAGCAGTTTATTAGCACTTCTTCCATGGAATCTGAGAATGGATACTTTAGATTGCATTGAAGCCATTGTGAAAAAGGAAATATCCTCTAAATAAAACTAGAGAGAACCCTTCTGAGAAATTTCTTTGTGACATGTGAATTCCCCTCACAGCATTACATCATTCTTTCATTGTGCAGTTTGCTGACACTATTCTCATGGAACCTGCAATGAGAGTTTCGGGAGGGCATTGAGGCCGATTGTGAAAAAGGAAATGTCCTCAGATAGAAACGTGAAAGAACTTTCTGAGAAACTTCTTCATGATGTGTGAATTCATCTCACAGAGTTACATGGAGCCGTTTGTTAGCGCTTCTTCTGTGGAATCCGAGGGGGGATATTTTCGATCGGTTTGAATCCTGTGGTGACAAAGGCAATATCCTCCAATAAAAAGTAGCCAGAAGCTTTCTGAGAAGCTTGTTTGTGATGTGTGAATTCATCGCACAGAGTTACACCATTCTCTTCATGGAGCAATTTGTTAGCACTGCTTCTCTGAAATCTGAGATGGGATGTTTTAGATCAGTTTGAAGCCTATGATGACAAAGGCAATATCCTCAGATAAAAACTAGAAAGAAGGTTTCTGAGAAACTGCTATGTCGTGTGTGAATTCATCTCATTGAATTACACCATTCTGTTCATGGAGCAGTTTGTTAGCACTGCTTCTGTGGTATCTCAGTAGTGATTCTTTTGATTGTATTGAAGCCCATGGTGAAAAAACAAATATCCTCAGATAAAATTTGAAAAGAGGCTTTCTGAGAAACTGCTTGGTGTTGTGTGAATTCGTCTCACAGAGTTACACTACTCTTTCATGGAGCAACTTGCTAGCACTGATTTTGTGAAATTTGAGAAGGGATATTTTGGATCACTTTGCAGCCTATGGTGACTAAGGAAGTATCCTGATATAAAAAGTAGAAAAAAACATTCTGAGAAACTGCTTTACTATGTGTGTATTCATCTCACAATGTAACACCGTACTTTTTATACAACAGATTACCAACACTGTTTTCATGGAATTGGCAATGGGAGATTTGGAGCATTTTGAGTGTTATGGTGAAAAATGAAATGTCCACAGATAAGAAATGGAGATGAGCGTTCAGAGAAACTGCTATGTGCTGTGTGAATTAATCTCCACAACAGTGAAACCATCCTTTCATTGAGCAGTTTGCTAACACTATTTTCGTGAAATCTGCAATGGGATATTTGGGAGGTCATTGAGGACGATGGTGAAAAGGGAAATGTCCTCAGATAAAAACTTAAGAGAATCTTCCTGAGAAATTGCTTTGTCATGTGTGAATTCATCTCACAGAGTCACACAAATCTTTCATGGAGCCCTTTGCTGGCACTGTTTTTTGTGTAATCTGACAAGGGACATTTATGATTGCTTTGAATCCTATCGTGGCAAAGGAAATATCCTCAGATAAAAACTGGAAACAAGCTTCCTGAGAAAGTGCTTTGTGATGTGTGAATTCATCCCTCAGAGTTCCACCACTCTTTCATGGCGCAGCTTGCTAGCACTGATTTCGTGTAATTTGAGAAGGAACATATTGGATGGCTTGTAGGCCAACGGTGAAAATGGAAATATCCTCAAGGAAAAGCTAGAAAGAAGCTTTCTGAGAAACTGCTTTGCGATGTTGAATTCACCTCACAGATTTACACTTTTCTGTACATGGAGCAGTTTATTAGCACTTCTGTGGATTCTGAGAATGGATAGTTTAGATTACATTGAAGCCCATGGTGAAAAAGGAAATATCCTCTAATGAAAACTGGAAAGAAGACTTCGGAGTAATTTCCTTGTGATGTGTGAATTCCCCTGACAGCACTACATCATTCTTTCATTGTGAAGTTTGCTGACACTCTTCTCATGGAATCTGCAATTGGAATTTCGTGAGGGCATTGAGGCCGATTGTGAAAAAGGAAATGTCCTCAGATAGAAACGTGAAAGAAGCTTTCTGAGAAACTGCTTTGTGATGTGTGAATTCATCTCACCGAGTTACACCAATCTTATCCGAAACAGTTTGTTACCTGTGGTCCTGTGGTTTCTGAGAAGTGGGATTTCTGATGGCGTTGAATCCTCTCATGACAAAGGAAATATTCTCAGATAAAAACTACAAAGAAGCTTTCTGAGAAGCTACTTTGTCGTGTGTGTATTCATCTCACAATGTAACACTGTTCTTTTCCTGTATCGGATTACTAACCCTGTTCTCCTGAAATCGGCACTGGGCTATTCCGAGTGCATTGTTACAATGAAATAGGAAATATCCTCAGATAAGAACTGAAGTGAAGCATTTGGAGACACGTATCCTCATAGAAAACCTAAAAAGAAGCTTTCTGAGAAACTGCTTTGTGATTGGTGAATTCATCTTTCAGAGGTACACTACTCTTTCATGGAGCAGCCTGCTTGCACTGTTTCTGTGGAATCAGTGAAGGGATAATTTGGATCGTGATGAAGCCTACAGAGACAAAGGATATATCCTCAGATAATAAATAGAAAGAAGCTGTTTGAGAAACTGCTGTGTGATATGTGAATTCACCTCAGAGAATTTACACCATTCTTTTCATGGAGCAGTTTCTTAATGCTGCTTCTGTAGAATCTGAGAAGGGATAGTTAGGATTGCAAGGAAGCCCATGATGAAAAAGGAAGTACCCTCAGATACAAATTAGAAAGGAGCTTTCTGAGAAACTCCTTTGTGATGTTTGAACTCATCTCACAGAGTTACACTATTCTTTCGTTGAGCAGTTTGCTAATACCAATTTCGTGGAATCTGCAACGGGATATTCGGGAGGGCATTGAGGTTGATGGTGAAAAAGGAAATGTCCTCAGATAAAAACTTAAAAGAAGCTTTCCAAGAAACTGCTTTGGATAAGTGAATTCATCTCACAGAGATACACAAATATTTTATGGAGCCCACTGCTAGCACTTTTTTTGTGAGATCTGACAAGTGACATTTCTGATCGCTTTGAATCCTATCGTGGCAAAGGAAATGTCCTCAGATAACAACTGGAAACAAGCTTTCTGAGAAAGTGCTTTGTAATATGTGAATTCATCCCTCAGAGTCACACCACTCTTTCATGGAGCAGTTTGCTAGCACTGATTTTGTGGAATCTGAGAATGGAAATTTTGGATTGCTTTGAAGCCTCTGGTGAAAAGAGAAATATCCTCATATAAAAGCTAGAAAGAAGCTTTCTGAGAAACTGCTCTGTGTTGTGTGAATTCAGCTCACACATTTACACCATTCTGTTCATGGAGCAGCTTATTAGTACTACTTCTGTGGAATCTGAGAAGTAGTAGTTTAGATTGCTTTGATGCCCATGTTGAAAAAGGAAATATCCTCAAGTAAAAACTGGAGAAAAGACTTCGGAGAAATTTCCTTGTGATGTGTGAATTCATCTCACAGAGTTACACCAATGTTATCTGCAGCAGTTTGTTAGCTCTGCTTCTGTGGATTCTGAGAAGTGACATTTCTGATTGCTTTGAAACCTATCATGACAAAGGAAATATCCTCAGAGAAAAACTAAAAAGAAGCTTTCTGAGACACTGCTCTCTGATATGTGAATTCACATCACAGAGTTACACCATTCTGTTCATGGAGCAGTTTATTAGCACTTCTTCTGTGGAATCTGAGAAGGGATACTTTAGATTGTATTGAAGCCCATAGTGAAAAATAAAATATCCTCAAATAAAAACTGGTAAGAAGCAGAGTTGGGTGCAAGATGGCCGAATAGACAGAGCTCCAGCCTCCAGTTCCCAGCACAAGTGACACAGGAGTGATTTCTGCATTTTCAACTGAGGTACTGGGTTCATCTCACTGGGGAATGCTGGACAATCAGTGCTGGTCAGCTGGTGCAGCCTGAGCAGCCACAGCTGAAGCAGGGCAAGGCATCACCTCACCTGGGAAGCACAAGGGGGAAGGGAATCCCTTTTCCTAGCCAAAGGAATCTATGACATACAACACCTGGAAAATCGGGTAACTCCCACCCTAATACTGTGCTTTACCAAGGGTCTTAGCAAACAGCACACCAGGAGATTATATCCCACACCTGGCCCAGAAGGTCCCACTCCCAGGATGCCTTCCTCTTTGCTAGCGCAGCAGTCTGTGATCTAACTGAAAGGCAGCAGCATCGCTGGGGGAGGTAAACAAAGTAGGTAGGCTTAAGTAGGTAAACAAAGCCATGGGGAAGCTCGAACTGGGTGGAGCCCAACACAGCTCAAGGAGGCCTGCCTGTCTCTGTAGACTCCACCTCTGGGGACAGGGCATAGTTAACAAAAAGTAGCAGAAACCTCTGCAGATGTTAATGACCCTCTCTGACAGCTTTGAGGAGAGCAGTGGATCTCCCAGCATGGAAGATGAGATCTGAGAATGGATAGACTGCCTGCTCAAGTGGGTCCCTGACCCCTGACTAGCCTAACAGGGAGACATCCCCCACTAAGTGCAGACCGACACCTCACACCTCACACAGCAGGGTACACCCCTGAGACGAAGCTTCCAGAGCAAGAATCAGACAGCAGCACTCACTGTTCAGCAATATTCTATCTTCTGCAGCCTCTGCTGCTGATACCCAGGAAAACAGGGTCTGGAGTGGACCTCAAGCAATCTCCAACAGACCTACAGCTGAGGTGCCTGACTGTTAGAAGGAAAACTAACAAACAGAAAGGATACCCACACCAAAACCCCATCAGTACGTCACCAGAATCAAAGACCAAAGGCAGATAAAACCACAAAGATGGGGAAAAAGCAGGCCAGAAAATATGGAAATTCAAAAAATCAGAGCCCATCTCCCCCTCTAAAGGAATGCAGCTCATCGCCAGCAACGGATCAAAGCTGGACGGAGAATGACTTTGACGAGTGGAGAGAAGAAGTCTTCAGTTGATCAAACTTCTCAGAGCTAAAGGAGGAACTACGTACCCAGTACAAAGAAACTAAAAATCTTGAAAAAAGAATAGAAGAATGGATAACTAGAATAAGTAATGCAGAGAAGGCCATAAACGAACTGACAGAGATAAAAACCATGACACGAGGAATACATTTCAAATGCACAAGCTTCAGTAACTGACTTAATCAACTGGAAAAAAGAGTATCAGTGATTGAAGATCAAATGAATGAAATGAAGCAAGAAGAGGTCTAGAGAAAAAAAAAGGAAAATAAATGAACAAAGCCTCCAAGAAATATGGGATTATGTGAAAAGACCAAATCTACATCTGGTTGGGGTGCCTGAAAGTGAGGGGGAAAATGGAACCAAGTTGGAAAACACTCTTCAGGATATCATCCAGGAGAACTTCCCCAACCTAGTAAGGCAGGACAACATTCAAATTCAGGAAATACAAAGAATGCCACAAAGATACACCTCGAGAAGAGCAACTCCAAGACACATAATTGTCGGATTCACCAAAGAAATGAAGGAAAAAATGTTAAGGGCAGCCAGAGAGAAAGATTGGGTTACCCACAAAGGAAAGTCCATCACACTAACAGCAGATCTCTTGGCAGAAACTCTACAAACCAGAAGAAAGTGGGGGCCAATATTCAACATTCTTTAAGAAAAGAATTTTAAATCCAGAATTTCATATCCAGCCAAACTAAGTTTCATCAGTGAAGGAGAAATAAAATCCTTTACAGGCAAGCAAATACTTAGAGATTTTTGTCACCACCAGGTCTGCCCTACAAGAGATCCTGAAAGAAGCAATAAACATGGAAAGAAACAACCGGTATACCAGCCACTGCAAAACATGTCAAAATGTAAAGACCATCAATGCTAGGAAGAAACTGCATTAACCAATGAGCAAAATAACCAGCTAACATCATAATAACAGGATCAAGTTCACACATAACAATATTAACCTTAAATGTAAATGGACTGAATGCTCCAATTAAAAGGCACAGACTGGCAAATTGGATAAAGAGTCAAGATCCATCAGTTTACTGTATTCGGGAGACCCATCTCACATGCAGAGACACATATAGGCTCAAAATAAACGGATGGAGGAAGATCTACCAAGCAAATGGAGAACAAAAAAAAAAAAAAAAAAAAAAAAAAAGCAGGTGTTGCAATCCTAGTCTCTGATAAAACAGACTTTAAACCATCAAAGATCAAAAGAGACAAAGAAGGCCATTGCATAATGGTAAAGGGATCAATTCAACAGGAATAGC